>NW_007812075.1:0-960 GCF_000696425.1 Galeopterus variegatus | reverse complement strand
AAAAAAAAAAAAAATAGACAAAAGATTTAAAGAGACACATCATTAAACATATACAGATGGCAAATAAGCACATGAAAAGATGTTTAACATCATTACTTATTGGGGAAATGCAAATTACTATGAGACACCACTCTATACCTATTAAATAGCTTTAAAAAAAAATTGACAATTCCAAGTGTTGACCAGCATGAGGAGTTACTGGAACTCTCATATATTGCTAGAGGGAATATAAAACGGTGCAGCCACTTTGGAAAACAGTTTGGCAGTTCCTTATTAACTTAAACATGAACTTACTATACAATCCAGAAATCCCAGTAAACTGGAATCAGTCCAAATGTACACCAGCTGGTGAATGGATAAGCCAACCTAACCATCCAATAGAATATTATTCAGCAACAAAATACTTGCAAAAATTTGTACATGTTCATAGTAGCATTTTTCACAATAGCTAAAATATGGAAGCAACATAAGTGTCCATCAGATGAATGGATGAATGGGTATGCAAAGGTGGTATATACATACAATGAAACCTTATTCGGGCTTAAAAAGGAAGGAAATTCTGATATATGCTACAACATAGATGAAATTTTTGAACATTATGCTAAATGAAATAAATCAGTCACAAAAAGACAAATACTATATGATTCCACTTATATGAGGTAGAATAGTCAAAATTGGAGATGAAAGTAGGATGGTAGTTGTCAGGCTGCAGGGGAGGAGAGAATGGGGAGTTGTTTATTGGGTAAAGAGCTTTGGTTTTACAAGATGAAAGGAGTTAATGGAGATGGATGGTGGTGATGGCTGCACAACACTATGAATGTATTTGATATCACTGAACTGTACATTTAAAAATGGTTAAGATGGTAAACTTTAGGGCCGGCCCAGTGGCGCACTCGGTTGAGTGCGGCGCTTGGGAGTGCAGCGGCGCTCCCGCCAAGGGTTCGGATCCCATATAGAGAC
>NW_007812074.1:0-960 GCF_000696425.1 Galeopterus variegatus | reverse complement strand
TATTTTGCCACCCTTTGCTGCAATCAGAGATATCTGGCAATGTCTGCAGACAGTTTTGGTTGTCTTGTCTGGACGGGCGTGGGATGCTACTGGCATCTAGTGCATAGAGTCTGGGGCTGCTGTTAAATATCCGAGTAAGCACAGACAAGTCCTCCACCACGAAGAATGATCTAGCCCCTAAGATATCAGTAGTGCCAAGATCGAGATGCCCCATTGTAAAGCAATGGGTAAGATGGCCATGCAAGCCGCAGTGTGTTGCCAAGTGGCAGTGAAATGTGTTCTACAACACAAAGGTAATCCCCATTTAGATTTGCAGTTCTCTCCTGTGTCCAGATCATTTCTTGGGAACCATATAAACAGCCCTCTTATATTCAGCCAGTTTTTGAATGATAGATACCCTTTATTTCCCCTGGGTTCTTCTTAGCCTGATGGCAACAAGGCCTCCTGAGCCACCAGCGTGGGCTTTGCGAGCCCTGGCTGACGCTGGTTCTGCTGGCTTGCCCCTCCCAGGGCCTCCTCCTCCCGGGTTCCTGTGACTCGCCGCCTTGGCAGGTGCTGTCTGTCCTCACTCGGCAGCTGTCATTCTCCACTGCTGCTTCCTGCCCACTGTTGTCCATCTCTGCGTCTCTCTGAGTTGGAAATTCCCCACCCCTGTCACCAATGTTCATGATTCCTAAAGCCAATCTTAGGTGGCCTGGGTTTTAGTGAACATAGTTGTCAGAGATTCTTAAAAGATAAGTTTTGTTTTTGCACATTTTTGTCCCTTCTGTTGAGAAACATCTATAAATCCCTCAAACACTGAGGTTCAATCATGACGGAGTGATTCCATCCAATGCCACAGTGAATTCCTCCCTCCCTGCCTCACGCGCCTACTTTAGGATGAGGCAATGTATAAATCTGGTGATTTCCCTTCTTAACAGGGATTCCTGGCCTTTCTAGAATATGCTCCACCAATGTCTG
>NW_007812073.1:0-960 GCF_000696425.1 Galeopterus variegatus | reverse complement strand
GGAACTTACTCTATGCCTATTGCTTGCTGCAATTTTCAATGTCCCTCCAAAATCTGCCTCCTTTTGTACAGTCTCCCAAGTTCTCAGTTGTGTTTAAAAATTTTGTCCAGACTTTATAGCTTTTACTTGCAGAATGATCAGTTTGTTAGGTGTGTTAGGTGCTCAGTTTTCCATGCTGGAAGCAGAATTTAGGGTGATACGTTTAATAAGAGCTTAATAAGATTCTTATTAAAAATTGTTCTTATTGGTGGGTCCTATCAGGTAGTACACAGTTGTCTTTTGCACTCCTCACCATCACCTTAGTCTGCTTCATTCTTCTTTATAGACCCTGATGTTGTGTATATTTGTGTATGGGCTCTCCATCTCCCCACGAAAAGGTAAGCTCTATGAGAGCAGGATCCTATAAAGATCCTAATGTTGTGTCCTCAGTGTGTACTAAAAACTTCAACTCTTTTCAGAAGGGGAGAAAGCAGGGACAGGTGGGAAGGTGTGGGCACCAGGAGGGGCCATCTTAGCAGCTCGGTTTATACACAAGCTGGTCTTAGACATGGTACAGTTGGTGAGCCCTTTAAGAACACTCAGAGACTAGACATTGTGGCTTTTAACCACCGGGTGGCGCTGCTCACTAATTTTCCTAAGATAAGTCAGCCTACAATTACTTTTCAGCAGCTCCAAAACCTTACCATGCTCCAGGAGGACCCAGCTTAAAGTGTTGTTGATTATAATCATAATCACTAGATCTTATTCCTCATATCTACCTGTAATTTTGTATCTGTTAACCAACCTCTTACAATTTCCCCTTCCCCCTACCTTTTCCAGCCTCTTGGTTGGACCTTTGTCACCATTTTCCACTGAGACTTTTCTTGCCAAGGTCACCAATGACTTTCATGGGTCAAATCCAATGGCCGTTTCTCTATTCTTCCTTTATCTCGTGGCAGCACTTATCATATTTGACTGTTC
>NW_007812072.1:0-960 GCF_000696425.1 Galeopterus variegatus | reverse complement strand
AGCCACTCCTGTCATAGTCCGATGGGCTCATGAAAAAGTGGCCATGGTGGCAGGGATGGAGGTTATGCATGGGCCCAGCAATATGCACTTCCACTCACCAAGGCCTACCTGGCTGCAGCTGCTGCTGAATGCCCAATCTGCTAGTAGTTAACACTGAGTGTCTGATATAGCACCATTCCAAGGTGATCAGCCAGCTACTTGGTGGCAGGTTGATTACACTGGGTCACTTCCATCATGGAAGGGGAAGTGCTTTGTTCTTACTGGAACAGACACTGAATCTAGATATGGATTTGCCTTTTCTGCATGTAATGCTTCTGCTTAAACATCTATGAGTGGACTTACAGAATGCCTTATCTCCCATAACAATATTACACGCAGGATTGCTTCTCATCAAGGGACTCACATCGCAGTAAATAAGTGGGGCAATGGGCTTATGCTCATGGATTCTGTAAACTTTACCATGTTCCCATGTCCACCATCATCCTGAAGCAGCTGGCTTGATGAAACATCAGAATGGCCTTTTGAAGACTCAGTTTCAATGCCAGCTAGGCTGTAATACCTTGCAGGGCTGGAGTGATGTCATTCAGCAAGCTGTATATGCTATAAATCAGCATTTAATACATGGTTATGTTTCTTTCATAGTCTGGATTCATGAGTCCAGGAAACAAGGTGTGGAAATGGTGCTACTTACTATTACTTCTAATGATTCACTAGCAAAATTTTTGCTTCCTGTCCCTGTGAACTTATTCTCTGTCTTTCTGGAGATCTCAGTTCCAAAGGGAGAAATATTTCCACTAGGAAACACAGCAATGATTCCATTGAACTGGAAGACTGCCATGTGACCACTTTGGGCTCCTCATGCCTCTAAATTTGTAGGCAAATAAGGAGTTACCCTGCTGTCTGGGATAATTGATCCTAATTACCAAGAGGATTTGGGTATGCTACTATAGAGTGGAGGTA
>NW_007812071.1:0-960 GCF_000696425.1 Galeopterus variegatus | reverse complement strand
CCATAACTCAGTGTAGGCTGTTACAAGTAGCCACACAACTGCCTGTATTTATTTCTGCTTCAGAATTTCTTCTGCCAAATACCCTGGTTTATCATTTTTAAGTTCCACATTCCGTAAAACTTTTCAGCATGGATATAACCCAGCCAAGTTCTTTGCCAGTTCATAACAAGGATGACTTTCGCTCCAGTTTCCAATAAGCTTATCCTCATTTCCATCTGAGACCTCCTCAGAATGGTCTTTATTGTCCATATTTCCATCATCATCTAATCACCATCATTTGACCAGTGTCTAAGGAGTTCCAAGCTTTCCCTAGTATTCTTGTCTTCCAATTCATCACCAGAATCTAGGCTTTTTATAGCCTTCTCATCCAAATTCTTCCAACCTCTGTCCATTACCCAAAAGTTCCAAAAGTTGCTTCCACATTTTCAGGTATTTGTTATAAGCAGCACCCACTCCTAGTACCAATTTTCTGTATTAGTCTATTTTCTGTCTCTAGAATACCTGAAACAGAGTAATGTATAAGAAAAAAAAATTTATTTCTTACATTTTGGGAGGCTGGGAAGTTCAAGGTCCAGGAGGCACATGGTGAGGGCCTTCCTTTTGGCAGGGTGTCTATGCAGTATCCCATAAGAATGCAGACAATCACATGGTGAGAATGGCATGAGCAAGAGAGCTAACCACTTCACTTGCTCTCTTTATAAAACTATCAGAACCATGCCCATGACAACCCATTAAACCATCAACACATTACTACATGAATGGATCAATCCATTCATGGCAGCACATTTCTCATGATCTAATCACCTCTTAAAGGCTGCACCATCCACTACCATATTGGGGGTTCAGTTCTAACATGAGCTTGGAGGAACGTTTAAACCACAGTATCTTTTTTTTTCCTTGGGTATATACCTGGGAGTGGAATTACTAAGTCATGTAGTAATGCTATATTTAATTTATTGA
>NW_007812070.1:0-960 GCF_000696425.1 Galeopterus variegatus | reverse complement strand
CACTCTGTCTTCTCACTGAAAATAATCCAGTTCTTCAATGGCCAACATCAGAGGATTTTTCTACCCAGTAATTCATTAACTCCTATGAAGAATTAATTGTGATGTTTTAAACAGGACAAATCAATTATCAATAAAAAGTAAGCACAAAGCACAATATATACAAAAGAATTAAATTATTATGTATTTGAGGGCACTGAAACTATTAAAATATATTTTTTAAAAAATGAGAATAGAATGAGAATGTGATTTCACAAGTATGGTTCAAAATAGTCCTAGTACTTATCCACCATGTGCAATTACTTGTAAATACAAATTAGAGGGAGATGTGACAGAACTAAAATATAGTAAAATTAGATTTGTGAAGCTTTTTCTAATGTGCAAACAAAAAAATAAAACATCCAGTCACTTAGTTTGTTACAATTCTTATGAACTTATGCTAACCAGTAAAATGAGATTCACTGGGAATAAGAAGGTAAAACCAAATTAAAATAAAAATTTATGCTAATAATCTTTCACAGAGAGATTAAATGATTATATAAAAGGAGGTCTAGCTAGTAAAGCAGAAACTATTAATCATACAGAAATAACACTGGTACTGGTTTCCCAGAGCATGGCTTGGGTGATGATGAATCTGGGAATAAACCAGCAATTGACAAATACGACTTCTTATAAATTGTTGAGAGCAGTGGGTCCCAATTTTGCTGACCACTGGCACTTTGTAGACGTGTGTGTGTGTGTGTGTGTGTGTGTGTGTGTATGTATAAACTTTTAGCAGTTCCATGAATTATGGATTATTTCAACATCTTTCAGATAAAGGAACTATGAACCAAAAAACTAATTGATATGCCCAAGTCACTAGCTAGTGGGTGACAAAGGTGGAATTTTAATTGTCTGCTTCTGTATAGTTTGTATCTACCACACCATGTGACATAAGTAAGGGAGGAGGGAGTAGAATTTGGA
>NW_007812069.1:0-960 GCF_000696425.1 Galeopterus variegatus | reverse complement strand
GAATGAATTGTGGTCTGTTCTTAACATGAAGTACCATGTGGCCAGCAGCCTTTAAAAGTTGTTTTGTAGAATTCGTACTGATTTGAGAAAATGTTCAGAATAGATTGTCTAAGTAAAAAATTTTAAAAACTATATGTACACCTGTGTTCACTTGGACATAAAAAAAGAATAAAAAAAAAATTTAAAACAGGCCTTTAAGGCTAATGGTTATTTAGGGAGTAGGATTACAAGTGGCTTTTTCTATTTCTGTGTTTTTCTGTGTTTGCTTGTTATAACCATCATAACTTTAAAAAGCAAAAAGATTTCATTTTTCTCCTGAAAATTGAAAACAACCTAAGTGTTCATAAGGGGAATTTTACATGCACGTGTTGGGATACTATAGAGTCATTTAAAATAATATTTTAAAAGAATATTCCATAATATGAGAAAATATTCATGCTATATTTAATGGAAGAAACAGTTTACAAAATAATATAACTTAATTTTTTCAAGGGCACTTTTGTAAAAGACTACTAGCAAATCTGCTACAATATTTATAAACTGTTGGATTACTGTTGATTTGTACTTACTTTATGCTTTTCTGTATTTTCCAGATTTTCAACAATGCATATGACTATTAACTGTACTAAGAAAAGTTTTATTTAAAAGTCAGGTTATAAAATTCAGTCTGTTCAGGTTGTGAGACAAGGGTTAATTTTACTCCATGGTTTTCTATATCTTCTAAATTCTTCTCAATGAAAATAAAAATGATTTCAAATTGTATTAATTACTACAATACAAAATTGTAAAGTGAGGGGGCATTAATAATAATAATATACTTCTTGATTATCTAATATGCAGCATTTCATCCAGTGACCCACGTGTAGTTTCTCACCTGGTCCTCAAAGTCACCTGTGCATAGATGGGGACAGCTGTGCCACTTCTGAGAAGACGCTGCCTCCCGTGTAGACACTTTTATTA
>NW_007812068.1:0-960 GCF_000696425.1 Galeopterus variegatus | reverse complement strand
ATTTTAGGTTGTCACTGCCTTCCCACCATCCTTACCTCCCTTTTCAGAGCATAGTCACTAAATATAATTTGTATTATAGTAAATGCTTCTTGATTAACCAGTTAATGCTCTCTACTTAGAGTCAGCCCTATAATTCTACAGTGCCATAAAGGACTAAAGAGCTGGTGGTTAGTATATCTTGATTCTTTTAAAACATTGTTAATACGCAGATAATTATCCGAACATTAATAGTATCTAGAACAGCAACGTAAGGCCAATTTTGTAAAAAAAGGACATATAAATAGATAGATACAGATGTAGATATTTGTAAAAAATAAAATGTTCGTCAAATATATGGTAGACAGAAGAAAACTGTCTGGATAGGTTTTTTATACTATTCTTAATAAAAGGAAATATACAACAAAAAGAGGTTTAGGAAGACACAATTTGACCTTTATGAGGTCCAAGCCATGAGGCATCGCAAAGACCAGGTAGGGAGGGAATGGGTCGGATGGAGTAATATTAATTACAGATAATGTTTCAGTGTTATCAGCACAGAATGATTATTCATAATGATGATCTATCAAATGGTGCCTGTTTGTTGAAAGATGGAGCTTGAGATGACCTTAAAAGTCATGATTTCAGACATTTACATTCTAGGTGAGGTGACTGAAAAGTCAAGGTATATATGATTTTGTCAGGATCAACATAGCACATCTGAGCTTTTAGGTGTCCTGACCCAATCTTCTTTACATTTTACATTATTGTTTTCAGAACTTCTCATATCTGTGTTTTATATATGTGCTTCTTAGACACTGAGACATTTAAACACTTATTTTTGAAAGGTCACTAACTACTGAAATTGTCTGCCTTTATATCAAAATATACACACCTGTATATCTGAATATGTATTCAAATGTTTTTTTTTCACTTACAAATAAAATCTATTTTCAAAAATGAAAAATTAGAAAGGGGGGTATG
>NW_007812067.1:0-960 GCF_000696425.1 Galeopterus variegatus | reverse complement strand
CAACGGGATCGCAACCCTCAGTGTCGCACCCGCACCTCACTCAGCCAGTGAGCGGGAACCGATCTGTATGTGGGATCCAAACCCTCGGCGGGAGCACCACCATGCTCCCAAGCGGCGCACTGCAGCAGTGTGCCACCGGGCCGGCCCCCAAATGTACAAATTTTAAGGGGGGAAATCCATAGCTTTGACTAAATCAAAATTAAATACTTCTGTCCTGTAGAGTCCACCTGTATTAATCCATTTCGTGTTGCTATAAGAGAATACCTGAGACTGGGTGATTTATAAAGAAAAACAAAATTTATTGACTTACAGTTTCTGAGTCTGGGAAGTCCAGTCCATCTGGTGGTGGCAACAGTGACCCAGGGATCTCACACTGCAAGATGGTGGAAACAGAGAGAGTAGAGACAGAGAGAGAGACAGGCAGACTCTCCTCTTCTTGTAAAGCCCTCAGAACCATGCCCATGACCACCATTTTTAACCCATTCACTACAGCACGGTCCTACAATCCAATCACCTCTTCAAGGGTCCAACTTCCAATTATCATAATAGGATTTCCCACCCTCTTAACCGTCACAGTGGGGGCTAAGATTCTAATACATAAACTTGGGGGACACAATTCAAGCTCCAATGAGTTCTGGGGGGACATAATTCAATCCACTACACCACCATAAACAGAACTCATAATCAAATAGGGAAAAGTTATTTGTAATATTCAAAATCAACACTAAATATTTATAATATTCAAAAATATATTATTTATAATATTTTTAAAGCTTTAAGATAGCTTTAAGGAAAACACAGGAAATCTAACAGAAAACATGAGCATAGGATATGATGAGGCAATTCACAGGAGGGGAAACCTGCCTGACTAATAGGTCTATAAAGAGATGTTTAATCTTATTAGTAATCAGTGAAATGTAAATTAAAACTATCATTTTACACCTCGCAGATCGGAAAAAA
>NW_007812066.1:0-960 GCF_000696425.1 Galeopterus variegatus | reverse complement strand
GATCACAAATCAATGACAGTGAAAACAGGAAATCAATTGGGAATATTAATATAATGAGAAGATGATTTTTTTTAAAGATCAATGAAATTGATAAGCCTTTAGCCATGCTAACTGAGAAAAAAAGAGAGAAGATAGAAATTTCTAATACCAGAAATGAAAGAGAATCCATCACTACTTACTCCATGGACATTAGAAGGATAATTAAGGAATATTATGAATGACTCTATACCCACAAACTTGATAACCTACACCAAACAGACCTATTCCTTGAAAGAAAAATCTACTAAAATTCACACAAAAAGAAATAGATGATCTGAATAGGTCTATATCTATTAGAGAAATTTAATCAATAGTTATTCTTCCAAAACAGAATGCACCAGGCCCAGATGGTTCACTGGTAATTCTACCAAATATTTAAGGAAGACATATCACTTCTCTCCAATCAGCTCCATTAAAACAGAAGCAGAGGGAAAATTCCTAACTCATTTTATGAGTTACATATTACCCTTATATCTAAAACAGCAGAAGCATTACAAGAAAGGAAAACTACTGATCAACATTACTCATGAACATAGTTGCAAAAGTCCACAAAAAAATATTGTGAAACTGAATCCAATAATGTACAAAAACAATTATAAACCACAAGTGGATTTATTTCAGGTATGCATTAACAAATTCAAAAAGTAATTAATATAATACATCACATCAACAGGTTAAAGAAGTAAAATCATAGGATCATATTTATAGGTGCAGAAAAAGCATTTGAAAAAATTTAACACCCATTTATCATAATAAATACTTTTTAGAAACTAGAAATAAAGAGAAACTTCTTCAACTTGATATAGAATGTCAACAAAAAAATCTACAGTTAACATTATATGTGATTGTGAGAAACTAGGTGCTCTCCAGTTAAGATCATTAGTACTAATCAACATCATAATGAAAGTCCTAACTGATGTA
>NW_007812065.1:0-960 GCF_000696425.1 Galeopterus variegatus | reverse complement strand
TTTTTTTTTTTTTACTTTCTTAAGCATGTGTGGTATCAGAATAAATCGTGGAAAAACATAACATACAGCTAAGATGGAAAGACAAAAAACTTTATATCAGAACAGTGGATACTATTGAATTTACGTGTAAAGTTGGATATCAAGCAAGTACAACACATTATACATTTCAAGCAATCTATTGTGAACAGAAACTGGTATATCCCAGTTGTAAATAAAACCATATTTAAAATGCATTTATATAATTAAAATATACACATTTTTTCAGAATTGTTAAATTATTAACCTAATTCATCTCAAATTTATTTTTTAAAGTATTGTTTAACTCACTTTTCTCTTAAATAAGAATTTGTGTTAAATATTAAGTGGATCATATAATTATAATCTGAGAGATCAACGCCTTACCTCTTAAAACCACTTCATGAAAATTTGGGAAACAAAATTTCTATGTAATGTTTTTTATGTAAATATAAAATTATTCCATAATAAAAAGTATATAAAAAATGAAAATATAAAAATTCTTTTACTATGGAAATGTTATTTTGCATTCACCAAATAAAAAAACCCTGCAATAGTACCAAATAACAATCCTCTAAAACAATTTTCTTTCAAGGTCTTTCTTACTTTTATGCATAGTCCTGGATATTCAATATCTTTTTCTTTGACATCACATACTTTATATATTTTTTAATTAAAATATAATTGATTATACATATATATGGGTTACAGATTTCACTATCAGTATTTCTGTACGATATGTGATGATCGAGTCAATATTGTTATTATATTCATCATTACAAATCCTAATTATTTTTTGGGTCCCTTAACCAAATTCTCCCTAGCTCACCACCCCTCTCCCTTTCCCATCTCTACTAACCATAGCTCCATTATCTCCCTCTGAAAGTGCAATGTATTATTCTGGCCTTCCTGCCTTCTCTCCTTCCCTCCTTCCTCTTTCTTTCT
>NW_007812064.1:0-960 GCF_000696425.1 Galeopterus variegatus | reverse complement strand
AGTGGGAGGAAAATATAGAAAAAGCAAAGGAAGACAGAAATACACAAATCTAACTATAATGGAAGGTATATTAATATAAGGACCATACAAAAGGATCAAAATGATGTGGGTAGTAAAGGAAAGTCCACACCCAGCTAAGAGGATGAGGGAAGGTTTCATGAAGGAGACAGCATGTGAATGATACCTAGATTAGTGTAGAAGAGGTGAAAGAACTCACACAATGGTGTGGCTGAGACCTTTACAAATCCATGGTCTGTAAACTCGGCTGAGGAAGGTTTTGGTACAGGACAGGCTGTCTCCAGGCCCTTACAATTCCTCTTTCATTCCCCCACAGCAATAATTTTAGACCCTCCTCACCCCACAACCTCCCCCTAATTCTCAACAGGGAACTATTAGCAAGTACATTTCCAACATCTTTCCCGCATCTGTGAGTCTAACTGCAACATCCTCATCCAACCCTGCTTCTCTCCTGGCTCCTGGGATTCGTGCTCTTCTTCCTGTGGAAGGCCGACAGACAGCCACCCCCACCCTGCGCTTGGAATCACTCCTCCTTCCATGTCTTCAGGGACTTTGCTGTGCTCATAATTGCCTCTCTCTTATATGAAGTGGTTAAGAGAGCAGGCTTGAAGAGGAACAGCCTGAGTTTAAATCTCAGCTCCACTTCCTCCTGGCTATGACAGGAATGCATTCTCTCTCTGGGCCTTGGTTTCCTTATCGGTAAAATGGGAAAAACAATAGTACCTACCTTTGTAAGGTTGTTGCAAGGATTAAATGAGCTATTCCTTGTAAAACAGAGTCGAGTCTCTGGCCCACAGATGGTGTTCTCTGAGTACGAGTATATCTTTAACCTCCTTCTCAGTGGGCTCTTTAATCTCTGCCTCAAATCGTGCTCCAGTCACTTCTGTCTATCAAAATAAAACTTCCTCTCTGGATCACCTCCTTTACCATTTGCCCAATCTC
>NW_007812063.1:0-960 GCF_000696425.1 Galeopterus variegatus | reverse complement strand
ATTCAAAGTCATTTTAACATTAGCAAGAGTTAAATGTAAATATTAAAGTGAACCCATTAATGGGCCGGCCTGGTGGCACACTGCTACAGTGCGCCGCTTGGGAGCATGGCGGTGCTCCCACTGAGGGTTCGGATCCCACATATAGACCGGCCGCTCACTGGCTGAGCGAGGTGCGGGTGCAACACCGAGGGTTGCGATCCCGTTGCCGGTCACGAAAAAAGACAAAAAGAAAAAAAAAAAAAAGTGAACCCATTAATAGCAGTTTTTTTTGGTTTTTTTTTTTTCCCCCCTCAGGATCCCACCATAGGATCTGAACCCGTGGCCTTGGTGTTATCAGCACCACACTCTCCTGAGTGAACCACGGGCCATCCCCATTAATAGCAGTTTTGAGGGATCATTTGTGCTTTTGCTGTCCTCCATTTGTATAAAAATGTAAAACCTGAGAATGGTTGAGAATTTTAGAAATATGTTCCTGGCTCTTTCTCTGTTCTTTAGCGTGGCGAGGGCCTTGAATCATGGTTTCATCTTTGATCAGCAAGCTTACTGTTCCAGCATAGCACTGGTAACCAACAGGCTTTCTGGTTCGGCTTTCACTAGGCTTATTGAGATTATTTTGATTAGGATGAATTATGATTCAGGTGTCATAAAACCCTACTCATACTGAATTTTAAAAAGGGGTAAATTGGCTCACAGAACCAAACCAGGGTATTTGACACTTCAGGAATGCGTGGATTCAGAGCTCAAATGAGGTGATGGCACTCCAGTAGTATCCCCTTATTTGCAGTTTCCTTCTCTGTGGTTTCAGTTATCCACTGTCAACTGCAGTCCAAAATATTAAATAGAAAATTCTAGAAATAAACAAATCATAAATTTTAAATTATGCACCATTCTGAGTAGCGTGATAAAATCTTGAGCCATCCCCTTCCATCCTGTTCTATCCCGCCTGGGACATGAATCATA
>NW_007812062.1:0-960 GCF_000696425.1 Galeopterus variegatus | reverse complement strand
AAAAAAGACAACTGAGGACTCCATCCTGAGTATGTTCCCGTGTTACAATCCTTAAGTCTGTGTTTTTGGGGAGGAGGGTGTAAATTAGTGTAAAGACAAAAACAGACACTCATATTTGGGAATACACATTTTTGTGTAGTCTGATAGTAATGCTATCTAGATTTTTCTAAAATATGAAATCACTTTCCACTTGATTTTCTTCTTGAGAAACAGAAAAGGATGATGAAGGATTTTAATCAAATTAGATAAACCCTTTCCAAACCTAGTTAGAACTAAGAGAAATACTTATTTTTCTGTAAGACCACTGACAGCACAACTGATTATGGGAGAAGTAAGCATGTACTGCTGCTCAATCAATGCAGGCTTGTTTTTACTTTTGCAGACTTTTTATGTCACTAGTCTCATATTATGCAAAAAGGGCTCTTCATCACGGGGAGGAGTTGACTTTTTACTCCCTGGGAACAGAATAAGCTTTCAGGTATCATCTGTAATAAGATGCTTGTCTCTCTCTCTCCAGCTTCTCTAAAAAATAGTTTAACTGGAATATTGTGTCCCGCTCCACAAACGCTCTTCTTTGCGTACCGTACAACAAAAGCCTGTACTGGCCCACCGGCTTCCTGGGCAGAGAAGCCCATCAACGCTTCCTGGGCACAGAAGCCCATCAATAACCCAGTGGGAAGTGTCAGGACAGAAGGCAAGCACGGGTCACTCAGGGAAGCCTGGTGGGTGGTGGGCACAGATCTTCAGACACAATGAAGAGAATGACATCAGAGGGATCCATCCTTATTTTTAACCTGCATTCTCAGTTATTTGGTTATTAGGTGAGGCATAACATCATATAGGAACAACAAAGGAAGGCCCAGCCACTTTTCAGCTGTGTCACAGATGGCATCTAAACGGCAGACCCAGTGTTCCTGTGAGAATTTGACGGTGGTCATTGTGCTCAGAGTCATTCAGCTT
>NW_007812061.1:0-960 GCF_000696425.1 Galeopterus variegatus | reverse complement strand
GTTTTAGAACTAATCATCAGTTGCATCAGGACGAACAGGACCTTTGGGTAATTGAGAAGCCAAGGGCCCAGTCCAGTTCTTAAAGCTCCCAATATATTGAAAAGTGAAGAAATCTTTTTTTTTTTTTTCCTTTTTTTGTCTTTTTTCGTATCCGGCAATGGGTTGCAACCCTCAGTGTCGCGCCCGTACTGGACCAGGACCGGCAACGGGATCGCAACCCTCGGTGTTGCGCCCGCACCTCGCTCAGCCAGTGAGCAGGAACCGGTCTGTATGTGGGATCCGAACCCTCGGCGGGAGCGCCGCCGCGCTCCCAAGCGGTGCACTGTAGCAGTGTGCCACCGGGCCGGCCCGAAAAGTAAAGAAATCTTAAATCAGGGTTATAAGAATTGGGATACATTTGAAATATTTTCATTGATCAAATTCATGCTTTTTACACAGCCAAATGCAATGACTAAGTGTATGGTCTTACTCAACCATGCATCTAGCAATTACTTGTTGAATATTTGTGAACCTGAGGCCAATACCATAGAAGGCAGAGGCCAGACGGACAGGGAAGCTACATCCCTGAGCTACTAAGTCACACCTCTCCTGAATATTGAGGTACATGCCCTACTGTCAGACCCTTCATCATTGAACCAATTTATCTCTATCTTCTAAGTCGAGGTGAGTGGGGTGTTGATTCCTTACAGCTGAAATCATCCTGATACAGACCTGGTTACACCTGGTTCACCCACTGCCCCTACTCTTTGACTAGTCTCAGCACTCACACAATGCCAAGATTGTGTTTATTTAATTGAAAAGTTAATTATAGGTGGAGGTCTATTGTAGAGCATGTGGTTGTTTGGGTCTCTATAACAGTAAACACGTCTGACAGGCCTCTTACTGACTTGACTAAACAGACAGATTGTTGATGTGACATAATTCTAGCTATTAGCTGTCAATCCTCTCGTCCTTAAAGAT
>NW_007812060.1:0-960 GCF_000696425.1 Galeopterus variegatus | reverse complement strand
TTTTATTCATTCATTCTAATTTCCTTGAAAAGTACAAAAGTTTTGGAGAAAGGTTTAATTAAGGCAACATTTAGAAGGGAGAAATGAAAAGTCAGCCTCAAGGAGTCACAGCGGAGATTTCTATCTGAGGTAAATAAAAACATGCTCATTGTTTTCTTTGTGCTTATTGAACTGTAACTCCCAAAATAATGGAATTGACCTCTGTACCTTCGACCTGAGAAGTGGACAACTTAATTTGTCAAAAATCTGATCTTCAGAGAAATCAGCCCTCAATGCACAAAGAATAGAGACACCTGAATCAACACTGTAGAAACAGCACTTGCTGGGACAGCCCCTGCAGCAAGCTGCTGCGGAAAGAGCAGATTTCAGAAGCTTTGGT
The DNA here is from genome assembly GCF_000696425.1 of Galeopterus variegatus. Classification (NCBI taxonomy): domain Eukaryota; kingdom Metazoa; phylum Chordata; class Mammalia; order Dermoptera; family Cynocephalidae; genus Galeopterus; species Galeopterus variegatus. The sequence continues at coordinate 581 of NW_007812060.1, read as the reverse complement.
ACAAAATGCTCTTTCTGCTCCGTCTGTTGTGACTTCCCCGGACTCAAGGCTGCAGGCTGCGGGTCTTCTCCTCTGCTCCCCTGCTGCTGTGTCCTGTTGGCAGGAAGGATGCAACACAGCTCTGTACCTCGGGACCTGGCTGCTGCATGCACTTGCTTGGAATATCCACACAGACTGTCCAGGGCTGCTCCCTGCAGAACCCCGCCCCCGAGACAAGTCCCCCTTGTCTCCTCTGTGCTGGTTCTAATCACGCTTCCTGCAGCACCTACTATGTGGGGCTTGCCATGCTGGCCTTTTGGCTCCCCCGCTGGGGGATGAGGCCCCTGCATCTTCCATCTGCAGTGCTTATGTGACTCGAGCCCTTCCAGGTCACAAACCATAGGTCACTGCTAGTATACATCCAGGTAACCAGCACTCCCTCAGTTCTTACCAGGTGGTGGCACTAACAGCTCACATTAACATGAATCACTCAGTCTTCAGTGCCTCAAGTCTCCACCTGCAAAATGCAAGTCCTCTGAAGAGTCCTTACCCTTCCTTCAACCCCTCAAATTCTTGCCAGGAGTTTGGTTCTTCCAGGGGCT
>NW_007812059.1:0-960 GCF_000696425.1 Galeopterus variegatus | reverse complement strand
CTGATATTATACACATTTTTTCTTAATGTTCAAATCAGGAAAATTAGTATATTCATCACCATTACACAATGTAATCAATTTTCATGGCCCTTTACCAATTCCTCCCTCACACACAATTGTTTTCTTTGGAAATGAGACTGGTACAAGGGGAGTCAGTGACACATTGGCCTTACCTATAACATTTGAACTTTTATGAAAATATTATTTAGTTATGCATATAAAATATTGTTTAATTGGTGGAAGATATTTAACCTGTGTGACTGACATAGGGATAGTATTAAAAGCAAAACTATAAAATCAAGAGAAACTGGTTTGGCTGTCAGTTATTGTTGAATATTTAAAGAAATGAGACATTTTGGTTTTGCACGTTGATCTTAACTACTTAAATTAACGTCCATATAGACATTTATCAATGCAAGACTAATTCTTGGATGAAAAGTCGAGACTAGAGATAAATTTGAGACTCTTGCAAAGTGAGTCAAAATTATTATATGGAGGCTAGGTCAAAGGGGAGGAGAATGATTTTGAAATTCACCTCAGAAAAATCTACATCAAAGGAATGAGAGGGATAAGAAAGTAAAAGAATATTAAAAAATTATAGTCATAAAGATCGAACATAAACTGGGGACAGTACTGCCACAAAATCCACAAAGAGACCAATAAAGGAGACAGAACTAATTGGTGGTATCACACACTTCTAGAGTAAGATGAAGCCTGAAAAAAGAAATTGAACTTGAGAGATCAGTTCCAGCAGAATGGGAAATCTTTAAAAAGCCATGCTGTAAGGTGTAAGGAGTTAAGTGAATATTGTAAGACATGAAGTTATAGAGTAAACCGAGACTTTTTTTTTTTCTGAAGGTTGACAATGAATGAAGAAATAGAATAATAGCTATAGGAAACAGAAGAGGCAAGAGAACTTTTTCTTAAGATCAAGATATCCTTCCCTTACTCAAATGTCCT
>NW_007812058.1:0-960 GCF_000696425.1 Galeopterus variegatus | reverse complement strand
TGGTGTTGTCTGCACCATGCTCAGCCAGTGAGCGCACCGGCCATCCCTATATAGGATCCGAGCCTGCGGCCTTGGTGTTATCAGCACCGCACTCTCCCGAGTGAGCCACGGGGCTGGCCTGATGAAGATATCTTAAAGTATACAGAGAAAAAAGATGTTTTACTTTCAAGAAGAAACAATAAGACTGTCAGCTGACTATTCAACAGAAATGATGGAAAAAGGAAGACAACGGAACAACATATTTAAAAACTGAAATTTTAAAAAGCCAACTTAGAATTTTACATCTAGCATATATACCTTTAAAAAAATGAAGTCAAGGTCAATATGATAAAGGGATCTATGAAAATTCCATAGTTGTAGAAACTAACAATCTTATCCTAAAATTCATAGGGAAATATAAAGGCCCATAACAGCCAAAACAATATTGCAGAAGAAGAACACAGTTGGAGGACCCACACTTTACAACTTCAAAGTCTACTACAAAGCTACACCAATCAATACAGTATGATACTGGCATATAATCAGACAGATAGATGAATGCAATTGAATTGAAGGTCCAGAAATAAGTCCATACATTTATGTTCAATTGATTTTTTTTTTTTTGTCTTTTTTGTGACCGGCCGCACCACGCTCAGCCAGTGAGCACACTGGCCATCCCTATATAGGATCCAAACCCGCAGCGGGAGGCGGGAGCGCCGCTGTGCTCCCAGTGCCACACTCTCCCGAGTGCACCACAGGGTCAGCCCTCAATTGATTTTTAATAAGGATGCCAAGACAATCCAAAGGGGGAAAGAATATTTTTTAAAACAAATGGTACTGGCTGGATATCCACATGCAGTATAATGAAGTTAGGCATGTTCTTCAAACCACATACCAAAATTAATTCAAAATGGATCAAGGACTTAGATGTAAATGGTAAAACTATTAAACTCTTAAAATGTAAATCTTTATGAACTTATG
>NW_007812057.1:0-960 GCF_000696425.1 Galeopterus variegatus | reverse complement strand
AGACATTAGATATGGGAAAATCCCTTATGGCGAAAATGCACCGTAATATGGCCCAACAGACATCTTCTTTATTTTCAGGGGAGTTTTTTACGTAGGACTGCAAATGAAAAACCCATTTTTAAAAAGCATAAAATTTGTGATTAAGACCAAAGAGATTGTTTCTAGCTTAAAAATATACCATTTGAACCTTTGTTTTTTCCTCTTAAGACCCCAGCTTTTACCATGTTGATGTAAGACAGTGAAAAATGAGATTACTTTCATTTTTGTTTTGCCAGAGGGGCTTCTGAGATGATCAGAACCTTCTACTGAGGAATATATCTGAAATTCCTCATCCGTGAGCAACAAGTACACTGAGGTTTGATTAGTGCTTTATCACTGATGATATGTTTTCACATACCTAAAACCACTTATGGTTCTTCTTGTACCATTTTCAGCCCAGCCTGTTTCCTTGCCTCACCTGTATGTTCAACTACATTTACATTCAACCCCAAATAGGAAGCATCAATTATTTATTATTCTTTGTTTAAATCTGTTTCACTCTTTAAGAAGGACTTCAGACAGAACAAAAGAGATTGACAGAGTATCAACATTAGCTTTGCTACTTATCATCCTTCCCCAGCAAATGATCTTTTGCTCGGGCACCCAATTGCTGGGTTCTGACCCAGCAGCCCAGCACTCTCCTGCAGAGCTCCCACACTGCTCAGTGCCCATTGCTTGGATGTGTCTTGTTGGCCCCGAAGACCTTTCATTCCAACCCCCAGGTTCCAGATAACCAGATTTCCTATATCTCAATATAGGAAAATATCTATATAAAATATAGATAATAAAATATCTATATAAAATTTCTATATCTAAGGAAACCTTAATCAAATTCTCTTGTATAAACCCTCTTGGGGGACCAAAAGGGAAAACAATAAATGGTGATGTTTAATATTCTCAAGTAAGTTATACCAAATTCCA
>NW_007812056.1:0-960 GCF_000696425.1 Galeopterus variegatus | reverse complement strand
AAAGAGTTGGTTGGAAGCTGGACTTGAGAAACTTTAAGCCCTCTACCCATTCTCACCATGTCTAAAGTCTAATGATTCTCTAGATAATGGGGAAGCAGCCAGTAAAAAGTACAACAGTATAAGTGGTAATATAACCGTAATGAGATAATTCTTTTTATCTGGGGAATTTGAATTTATAGAGAATAATTCAAGGGTAAATGACACTATGTCTAATTAGTATTCCAAAGTTTAGAAATGTTTTTGCTAATTCTTAAGATTTTATCATGACCTATATGACATAGTTTTAATTCATTTTCATCGCTAATGTAGTTTATAGTAATAGGTTTTGAAGAGTAATCATTATTAGCAGGAATAATAATTTATCAGACACTTCATAGTGCCAGCAGACACTTTAAAAATACTTTATATATATAAACTAATTTAATCCTTGCAACAACCCTATAGTTATGACACTTTACAGAAAGGATAATTGAATCATGGGGACGTTACATAATTTGCTAAAGTCGCATATATATCTAAGGTGATATATAGCTGGGATTCAAATATAGGCAATTCGACATGTAGGCCTGTGCTTTTAACTACTATTCTCTGCTGAGTAAACCCTGTGTTCATCAGAGTTCTCCAGAAAAACAGAACCAATAGGAAATATATGTATATTAAAAAAACCCAAATCTCATATATATGCATATATGACTTGTTAAAAGGTATTAACTCACATGATATGGAGGCTGAGATGTCCCATGATCTGTTTTCTGCAATCTAGAGACCTGGGAAGGCTAATGGTATAGTTTTAAGGCCTGAGAGCCAGAAAGCTGATGGTGTACATTCCAGTATGATTCTAAGGCCTGAGATCTGGGCCAAGAGAAGATTGATGTTCCAGCTCAAGCAGTCAGGGGGAGGGGGGAAGGGGGAGAGAGGGAGGGGGGAGAGAGAGAGAGAATCCTCCCTTTTTCACTTTTT
>NW_007812055.1:0-960 GCF_000696425.1 Galeopterus variegatus | reverse complement strand
AGACATGGGATCTGACCACGGTGCCAGACACCATGTCCAGGGTCTGCTCCTGTGACTCTCATGTCATTACCCCTTTGGGGTGGTTTGGGGCTTAACTGTGCCTGACTCCTCTCTTCCCAGAGAACAGGCAGTTTTCAGGACCACATCAATTGAGCTCATTCATTTGAGAACATCTCTGCATCCCCCAAGACCTGCAGAGACGACCCCAAGGGGCACATATCCAGGAGGGAGGTGCTGCTGCTGAGAGCGTGTCTGTGCATTATGACTGCCCCATGCAGGGAGCAGGGGCTGCTCTTCACCATTCAGGATTCTTGCAGACAGTGCCCTCCACTGGCCCTGAAGTGGGTCTGGCAGGGCCATTGACAAGGCAGGCTGGTGTCCACAGGCAGCTGTGGCCAAGGCCACCCCAGGCTTGAAGAGGAAAGAGGAGGGAAAGTCCTGCACCAGAGTGGCCACCTCAGCAGAGCACCAGGAGGGAGGGGCCGCAGAGTAAGCACCTGGTCTCACTCTGTCCTATGTCCATCCTCCTGCAGCATCTCCACGTTTGACAGAGGACAAGGGAGCCACCAACAGCCGTGCTGCTGCCTCTGGAGCTGAGAGTGGGTCTGGGAGGCCAGCGGATGTCCGGCCAGCCACACAGTGCCCGTCACCCTGTGATTCCTGTCATCAGTCCTCCCACAAGGAACAATGCATCCCATATCAGAAAGTAAGTGACAGTCCCAGAGTGTCATTGGAGAAAAGCTCAGTTGGGTTAGAGCACCCCCTCTGAGCCTCCCATTGTCAGGCTGACAGCAGCTGCTCCCTTCCAGAGTTATAGATCAAGGACACTATACTCCCACGGGCTCATCATCTGGTTCCCTGGCACAGGACAGGAACCCTGGCTTTGACCTCCAGTCACCTGCCCTGAAGGGTACAGCTCCCCAGGTGGGACTGAAGCTTCTGCTGTTTTGCTCTAACTGG
>NW_007812054.1:0-960 GCF_000696425.1 Galeopterus variegatus | reverse complement strand
AAATGATTGCTACAATTAAGCTAACATTCATTACCTCATGCAGTAGCCTTTTGCGTGTGTGCGTGTGTGAGCGTGTGTGTATGGTTAGAACAACTGATATCTATTTTCTTCGCAAATTTCAAGTATACTGTATGTTCTTATTAACTGTAGTCACCATGATGTATATTAAGTCTCCAGAACTTATTTATCTTATTACCGAATGTTGGTAGCTTTTGACCAACATATTCCTTTTTCCCCCACCCCTCAGCCCCTGGTACATGTTCTTCTACTCTCTGTTACTATGAAATTTGACTATTTCTCCCTTAGAGTTCACATATAAGTGATATCATGTGGTATTCATCTTTCTGTGTCTGGCTTATTTCAGTTAGCATAGTATCCTCCAGGTTCATTCATGTCACAAATGACAGGGTTTCCTTCTTTTTAGTGCTGAGTAATATTCAATTTCATATGCATACATATAAATAGATAGCATTATACATTTATACATGTATTTGTGTGGTGTGCATGTTTGTGTGTATATATGTGTATAAATATATACATACACACACATATGTACACATACATGCCACAGGTTTTTTTTTTTAATTCATTCATCTATCAAAGGACACAAGTTGTTTTCATATCTTGGCTACTGTGAATAATGCTGCAATGAACATAGGAGTACAGATATCTCAAGTTACTGGTTTACTGATTTTAATTCCTCTGCATATATGCCCTAAAGTGGGATTTCTGGATTGTGTGGGAGTTCTATAGTTAATTTTTTGAGGAACCTACATACCATTTTTCATGTGTCTCTATCAATTTACATTTCCACCAACAGTGTACGAGGGCTCCTTTTTCCCACATCCTTACCAATGCTTGTTATCTTTTGACATTTTGATAATAGCCATTCTAACAAATATGAGGTAATATTTCATTGTGGTTTGGTTTTCCATTTCCCCAATGGTTAGTAATTTGGGG
>NW_007812053.1:0-960 GCF_000696425.1 Galeopterus variegatus | reverse complement strand
TGATCACCACATATTGCATAGAAGTACTGATATTCAACTCTGCACCCCACACATATGTATAATCAGTTATGTTTCAATAAAGAAAAAACAAGAAAAGTAAAAAAAAAAAAAAAGAGAGAGAGAGAAGAATATCAAGGAAGACAATAGAAGGAAATAAAAATTAAAATAATGCTACCTTTATACTATCCTATCAGGTTAAAAAAAGTAAATGGATTGCAAAATAAGAAAATGAAAATATAGACTCGGTATTGGTAAATTTTTAAATGTTAAATGTAGAATAGAAAAAAATAGTATTGATATTGAAAAGATTAAAATATATTGCTAAAACTTTAGAAAAGATTGGTAATTCACAAGGTCAAAGTTTTTATAAACATTAAAATACTTAAATACTTTTAAATATTTAAAAATTTTCAATAAATTTTGAATATATATATGTGTTAATTCATCATTTATTCTTCTACATATTTAATAAATACACTTACATAGTTATTAAAAGTTTTGATTTTTATTAACAGATTGTATTTTTGTTCTGATTTATATATAACAACTTAAAAAGTTTGAAAACCTAAAAATATAAAAACTAGACTGTGATATAAAACAGCATATGTTAGACCATCTTTTAACATGTTTTTCAAAAGATCTATTCTTTTCTTACATTTAAATAAATATATGATCTTCCTGGATTATATATTTTTATATAATGTGAGGAAAGAGTCAAATTTTGTTTTATTTAAGATGGATAGCTAATTATGATATCACTTTATTTTTTAAAAAGCAAGTTAATTTTCTCATTAAATTATAAACAAAAGTTTTGTTGCACATCAAACTCACAGACATACTCAGAAACATAATAATGCACAGTAGAAAATACAGAAGATAAAGAAAAATATAGACATTTAAAAATGTTAAAACCTTTTAGTAAACTTTACTGTACAGAATTAAAAACATACATCATGATTT
>NW_007812052.1:0-960 GCF_000696425.1 Galeopterus variegatus | reverse complement strand
CCGCGCTGCCCTGGCCCGCGCCGGCTTCTGCACACGCTGCCCTCTAATTTACAGCCTGCGGGCTCCTGTTGACACCCTTTTCCACACCAAACTCTATCGGGGCAGAATCCTCATTTACACATCAGCCTCCCCTCACTACTCGGGGCCGAGCCTCAAGGGTGATTTCGGCTCCTGCCATTGACCATCTCTCCCCGCCCCCTCGCCGCCTGTGGCCTTCTCAAGATGCTCACGCCACGCGGGCGCCGCGGCTTGGGTGCCCCGCGGCCCGGGGACTTACGAGTGGCGATCCGCTTTCCGTTATAATGCGTTCAAGATCACCAGGACCAGCAGTCTAAACATCCACGAGCCGTCCTCCCGGCCTGCCTCTTAAACTGGCGTTTAATGGTTCCCTTCCGATAACTAAACCTGCTTTCCACAGATGCCCGCTTTTATGGGGAAGGCAGGAATGCAGAGATATATTTATATGTTTGTTCATAAAAACTGGAAAATAAGCTCTGAACACGCTGTAAAAAATATTCAGTTACTTACCAAACAGGCTAGTTAAACCAGGGGGACACCGATCCCGGCCACACCATAGATTCAGGGAACCAAGGTGCCCGCACTTTGAAATCGCCCAAGGTTCTTCGTTGGGGCTGGTGTCCCTGAAGAATGGGGAAATAAGTCTTTACAATCGGCCTGACCGTTCTCCCGGGTCTCAACCAGGATCTCAAAAAGTTGCCACAATAACACAGGACACCCCTCAGCTCTGAGCTGAGCTAACGTGGTGGGTAGGTAAGTAATCAGCTCTGAGCGGGCTAACGTGGTGGATAAGGAAACAGCCGTCGACACGGGCATTCCCAGCCTGTGCCAGGTCAAGGAAGCGCCCGTCCCCAGGCGCGCCGGAGCCGGCCTCTGCGAGGCGACAGCGCCGGCCCCCAGCGGTCCTTTTGTGGGGGCCCCCGCCGCGCTCCGCTCTGTTCT
>NW_007812051.1:0-960 GCF_000696425.1 Galeopterus variegatus | reverse complement strand
TCCCCACCCTCATTCTCTCCTTCCCTCCCTCCCTCCCTCCCTCCCTCCTTTCCTTCCTTCCTTCCTTCCTCAGCTTTTTTGAGGCACAATTTATACAGCATAAAATTTACCTGTTTTAAGCTCAGGATCCAATGATTTCCAGTAAATTTACAGAGTTGCACAACCCTCACAACAATCCAATTTTTGAATATTTTTATCACTCCAGAAAGATCCTCCATGCCCATCTGCAATCAACACCAGTTCCCACCCCTCAGCGCCAGATAAACTCTAATCTACTTTTTGTCTTTATATAGATTTTCAGCTTCTAGACACTTCATATAAATGGAATCATACAGTATGTAGTTCTGCCCAGATTTTTTTAACCATTTCAGGATTCAACCCAGATCTCACACTGGTACTTATGAGAGACAATTGACATTGAAGCTATCCTGGAAAACAGGTCAAGTCAACATCAGAGCAGCCTTGTGGCTGTTTCGTGATAAAAGACTTCCTTAAGTAGCTTTGGTGAAAGTCACTAGAAAGATGGGAATGAAGCCCTGTGACTTTTTTGGATTTTTGGCAGGATGAAAGAATATTTTAATATTACTTGTAAAGAATCTATTAAATTTTTTAAAATATTTTGCTTTTTGCTAAGAAAAAAAAATTTGTGTTCACTGATTTTTGCACTACCTACTCACAAAGCTCCTAGTTAGGAGGCAAATGAGACAGAAAATTAAATGTGACACATGAACTTAGCTTGGATACTGGGTCAGGGAAAAGAAATACTATAAAGATATATTTACAAATAAGGTAGATTTTAATATGGGCATTATATAGGAAATAATATTGTACTGATCCTGGATTTGATAATTGTGCTGAGAATGTCCTTGTTCTTAGGAAAAAAATGGTAGTGCATTTCCGATAAAGGAGTGTGATGTAAAAAATATAATATAGAGAGAGAGGGGGTGGAGGGGAGAGACA
>NW_007812050.1:0-960 GCF_000696425.1 Galeopterus variegatus | reverse complement strand
GGGAGGGAGGTGTCGGTGATGGGCCATAATAATCATATACATTGTATATTGACAGAATAAATTTTAATGAAAAAATAAATAAATAAATAAATTTGCCTGTAAAAGTATTGTCAAAATCAACATAGTGAACATACCTGTCACCCCTCGAAATCTCCTTTTGCCCCTTAGTAATCCCCTCTTTTCAGATATCCAACCTCTCCTACTTAGTTCCCTAGGCAATCACTAATCTGCATTCTGTCGCTATAAATTAGTGTGTGTTCTTTTAGAATTTTATATAAATGGAATTATACAGTATATACTCCTTTTACTCAGCGTGATAATTTTGAGATTCATCCACATTGTAGCCTGCATCAATAATTTATTCATTTTATTTGCTAACTAGTATTCCATTGTTGGATATACAGTACCACAATTTGGTTAACTATTCACCTGTGGATGGACATATGTTTTGTTTCCAATTTGGGACTATCACCAATAAAGCTGTTATGAGCTTTTGCATGCAAATCTTTGAAGAATATTCATTTCTCTTGTGAAATATTTAGGGGTGGAATAATTGGATCATTTGGTAGATATACAGTTAAAAACATGAGAAACTACCAAACTATTCACCAAAGTGTATGAACCCTTTTATATTCCAACCAACAGTATCAGAGTTCCAGTTGCTCCACATTCTTGCCACATTCAAGAGATATAGAATATATTTATACTCAAAGTTTTAAATACATATTACTAAATGCTAGAACCATAGCTATTACTTATTTATGGGTACAGAAGTTACAAATCGGTACAGCAGATCTATAAGTGAAAGCCAAAAGGGAAATGAGGAAAATGCGACTTCTCAGGAAATGGGAATATAACTAGTGTGGTTCTAATGTATCAGCTGAGTGAAAAGTATCTACATACTTAAATTAGGGAAGCATATTTGTCTCTTAAACATATTTGAATAGACTCAAAACAATC
>NW_007812049.1:0-960 GCF_000696425.1 Galeopterus variegatus | reverse complement strand
CTCCGTGTATCTATGGGCTGTGCCACTATTGCAACCCCAGAGGTTTGTAACACTAATGACTATTGATGACATCAATGTATAACTCATAAAGAAGCTGGTAATTTAAGCTCTAAATCTAGAGAAAAGAAACAATGTGATTAGGAGGAAAGAAAATTAACTTCCTAATGTCCCTGTAGTTTTAAGTGTGTTCCTGCTTATTTCTAAACGAGACTCATTTTTACATTTCCATAATTCCATTATTCAGGAAATAATGAAGATCTAAAGGAAATTTTATGAATAGAAGGTTAGAAAACCAGAAATCACTGTTTACCTACAGGTATCCATAAAATATTCATCTGAACTGAATTACAATATAAACAACATATATTTAACACACATTACCAACACCTCAGAGACCTCATGATTTCTCTAATACTCTCTATTGAAAATGCCCCTTAAGAGAGGATCTGAAATTCAAAAATTTTTAAGGCTGAAAGATGGAGATGGTGTGTTTATTTGTTGTAAATTTGTGGGTATGAATTTTTCCATCTCTTTAAAACTATGAACAAAGCCTTAACAATCTAAAAGTTAAGTTTTAATGAAGGGAGTCCAAGTACCATCCAAAATATAAATACTAATATTATTATTATTATTATTATTATTATTATTATTATTATTATTATTATTATATTTTTTTTTTGCAGGGGATGGGGGAAGTAGTGGGCATTGAGCTTTCTTGGTAGCTCTGCAAACATTTCTTGGAGTCCATTATGATTCTCCAACACACATAAAACTAGCTTTTCTGAAATGAGCACCATGAATGGTGGCTTCTAAATATTGAACTTCGGTTTATTATCTGTTTTAGTCAAAATGGCTGAGTTATGACATCTGGAAAATAAAAGCAGTATTGCTGTATTCTGGATACTTATAAACTATTTTTATTTTGATATTTCTGGCAACACACACGGCATGCATATTCAT
>NW_007812048.1:0-960 GCF_000696425.1 Galeopterus variegatus | reverse complement strand
TCCCAAACTCAGTGCCTTAAAACAAAACAAATTTTTATCTTATAGTTCTCTAGGTTAGAAGTCCAATGCAGGTCTCACTAGTCTAAAATCAAGGTGTTAGCAGGGCTGAGTTCCCTTCTGGAGGCTCTAGGGGTGAATTCGTTTCCTTGCACTTTCCAGAGCTAGAGGCTGCCTGTGTTCCTTGTCCCTTCAAAGCCAGTAACAGCAGATGGACTCCTTCCCACCTCCTCTTCTGCCTTCCTCTTGTACTTTTATGTGGATTTATGATTGTATAAGGCCCACCTGGATAATCCCAGCTAATCTCCCTATTTTAAGGTCAGCTGTTTAGAAATTTAAATTCTATGCCATATAACCTAACATTTTCAGAGATTTTGAGGATTAGTATGTAAATATCTTGGGGGGGGGTCATTATTCAGTCTACTCCACCCAACCACTTCGTGATGGGGTTAGAAGTGTAGGGATTTAAGCACTCCCATTTTCAGATAAATAAATGAAATCTCAGAGAGTTGATAAAACATTGTGATAGGGCAGGAGATTCACAGATTGAGATTTCCACTTCCCAGAGGGGAGCACTGGCGCTTGGAGAGGTCAGGACACTTTCTTTATACTATTCAGTTGTATGGGGCGCTAGGGTTTGAGGGCGGAGGTGCAATTAGGGGTGTGATTTCTACTCTCCAGAAGAATGAGGTGAGGAACTGAGATGTAATTTAGCTAAAGACTAAGGACAGTTTACTTAACCTCTCTGGGCTTGTGGTTCCTCCTGTGGGAACTGGAGATATAAATTTACCTATCCCAAGGGTTGTTGTCAATTCAAATGGGTTAATACCTGTAATGTGCTTGGTACAATGGCTGACACATTGGTTAGTGCCATAAAACTGTCTGTCAGTTTCATTATAATGATGAGGGTAATGAAGAAGTGACATGAAATGGGACATAGCAATTTTGTGTAGCTGTGATTTT
>NW_007812047.1:0-960 GCF_000696425.1 Galeopterus variegatus | reverse complement strand
GCGGGAGCAACACTGAGGGTTGCGATCCCGTGGCCGGTCCCGGTCCGGTACGGGCGCGACACTGAGGGTTGTGATCCATTGCCGGTCACGAAAAAAGACAAAAAAAGGAAGAAAAATAAATAAATAAATAAATGAAAAATTGAATTATTTTTTCATAAAAATGAGTTCCTTTGACATTGTTATTTTCACTTGACATATCTCAAGCAATATTTCAGGGCAAAACATATAGCTTTAATCCTCTTTAAATAACTATCATATTTCATAACACAAAAGCACCATAATTTATTAAGTTATTTCTTATAAATAGACATGCATGTTTGTAAGTTTGGGGTGTTACTAATTATGCTGCATTAAATATCCACATATAACTTTATGTGCTGATGTTTTTATTTCTTTAGGGTAGTCCCTATAATTGTGCTTATGCTTCAAAGGGGAAGTATATTTTTATTTTTTTTTTCCTTTTTGTCTTTTTTCGTGACTGGCAACGGATCACAACCCTCAGTGTCGCGCCCGTACTGGACCGGGACCAGCAACGGGATCGCAACCCTCGGTGTTGTGCCCGCACCTCACTCAGCCAGTGAGCGGCCGGTCTGTATGTGGGATCTGAACCCTCGGCGGGAGCGCCGCCGCGCTCCCAAGTGGTGCACTGTAGCAGTGCGCCACCAGGCCGGCCCTTATTTTTTTATTTTTAAAAATTTTATTAATATTATATTTTTACATTCTACGATGCTGTTGTGGAGCAGCTGGGAGGGAGAGAGAGAGGGGAAAGAAATGGGATGGAAGAAGGAGGAAGGAGGAGGGCTGGGATTGAGGCCTGTGGCACCCCCGCCATCCCCACAGGGGAGACCAGTGGGCTTCCAGTGGAGGCATGGTTATTGCCAGGCTGGGTACAGATGTTGAGGGTGTGTGCTAATAGCCCTTGCCCCCCACCATCCCAGCTCAGGAACCCAGGACCCTTCT
>NW_007812046.1:0-960 GCF_000696425.1 Galeopterus variegatus | reverse complement strand
CTGTGAGTTCAGACCCATTCAGAATTTCTTAAAACCGTCACCAGGTGGATATGCTTATTAGACTGATTTGATCATCACACAGTGCATGCATGTAACAAAATATTACTCTGTTCTCCACAAATGTGTACAATTATTACATGTCAATTAGAAAATAAAATCTTTAAAAAAAATAAATTAAAAAAAAGAAAGAAAATAAAATCTTTTAAAAAATGGGAAAAAACCCCAAAAAACAAAAAACAACATATCACCAAAGAGTACTAGAGTATTGGTATATACATATTCACCCATGAGGATTATTTCAGAATCATGAACACATAACTTTTCACAGTAAGAACCTGCATGCAAATAGACATTAGTTTTTAATAAACACTGTGAAAACTTGTTGGTTAATGCAGCAAGAAAGCAAGCACAAAGACTACCAGGGAAAGATATTAATCTTAAGATATGACAGGAAGGGTCATACCTTGATTTTCGATAACATCTGTCCTCTACCAGAAGATGACTCCAGTTTCTTTAATAACTTACCCTCAAAATTAGATGCAATGGATAATTATCCTGGTAGAGAATTTAAATTCAGCCTTTGATTTCTTTCATTGAGAAGCTTATGCTATGAACACAAGCATAATAATAGGCCAAGAAACATTTAAATATTTATGCATATTCTACTTCAATTTATATTTGGAAACTTTGCAACCATGGTAGAAAGAATGCTTCTCTTCTCACTGTGTATCATAATTTCTAGGACCTTAAAAGTGAATATGTTAGCACAGAAAAGCGGTGAAGAAGCCCAGTGACCCTGTAACTTTGAATAAAGACAATTATATTAGGCTTCCATTTATAAGTCATAATCAGGAAATTGGCTGAGAATAACACCATAACTAAATTGAAAATTGTTCCTGGTATTGTAACACAATAAAATATATGTAACACTAATGCCATATTTAAAGATATCTTAATATT
>NW_007812045.1:0-960 GCF_000696425.1 Galeopterus variegatus | reverse complement strand
AAAAAGGTTTTATTTGGTTACAGAGAGATTATGAAAATATCTATCAATGTGTCCCGTTATTTGCAAATATTTTTAAATGGAAGATCTGACCAGTGGATATGAATAGTTAAGATTTAGTACTTGAGCCTCATATTTGTTTTCAAGCTAAGCTGAAATTGAAGAGATTGGCTTCAGCCTTCTGTAGCATGTGCTTTCATGGTGCTTTAAGTCTTCGTGTACAAACCTGCTCCTAAGTCAAGCACTTTTTGTATAGCTTTGTACCTGCACGTGTTGCTGCTGAGTGGCAAGAGTTTTGAATGTGTTGGTCTCCAGGGCTTTACATGTAAAAAAAAATTGTTTTTAAATCACTATGCTGGGCATGTGTATCTGGAAGCCACCTTCAGGGCCAAGTGGTGAGCATTTTCCTGTCCTTCCACACAGTGCTTGAGGAAGCTAACTACAGAATTGCTGGTAGCATTTCTTAATAAGCACTGCTTCTGTTGTACCAAAAAGGGTTTGACCTCTTTGTCATTTCCGTTTAGTTTTCATGTTTTGAAACCCATTTCAAGTCTCCCTGTTCTGCTTGAATTCATCAAAATAAATGCCTTTTCTGGCTTTTCCCCCCTTTGGCACACTGTACCCCACTCCATGCCTCCCTCCCCCTTTCCTGTCAGCCTCAAATCCAGTTCCTCATTTCAGGCTTCTGGCTTGAATTAGGCAAAATCTAAAATAGAATTAAATGTGCAATTTCCTCCCGTTCCTCCTGTTCTGCCCACTGCCTTCTGCTCCAATTTCAGCCAAGCACTTCAGCCCTAAAACCCAAGGGCTCGGTCTTGTACAACACGTCTGCAGTCACGTAGGGCTACAGCTGAAGCCAAACAACTGAACGTGGTTCTCAGAGAAGTAGGATGTTCAACAGAGGAACCAAGAAGAGATATTTTTATGCATGTTCAACAGTATGGTTATATGATTAAATTGCTA
>NW_007812044.1:0-960 GCF_000696425.1 Galeopterus variegatus | reverse complement strand
CTGGCTCATTGCTTCTCCCTTACTCTTGTAGGATGAAACATATATACAATGTTCCATCTTTCTTTGGGATTGATATCTGTCTCATCCAACTCAGGGCGCTGATGGGCAGCCAGCAACTTTGGATGCCTGGGGCCATGAGGACAAAGGAGAGCCTGGTGGTTTACTGCAGGAGCAGTAGAGAACCTGCAGTATTGCAGACAGATACCAGAGGGAGCAAGAGCTTGTGAGCTCCTGAAAAAGAAACTGGAAAATTTCTCCAATAGGGGAATTGAATGCACAAGTCTAGAGAAGTTGCATTCCCCCACCCCCTGCAAAAGGTTTCAGAGGCCCCCAAATCTCTAGTGGTGCTGAAAAGTAAAGTTCTTCCTCTGTGCAAAGCCAGTCTGTAAAGATTGAGAGAAGTGTCTGTTTTTGCAAATGATTAAAACTCAGCAAAAATAAAAATGTACATGAAAAAAAAGGAAAACATGGCCCAATCAAAGAAACAAAAAATAAATTTCCAGAAACTAACCCCAAAGAAAAGGAGATCGATGAATTACCTGAAAGAGAATTCAAAATGACAGTATCAAAGAAGCTCAATGTGTTACAACAGAACACAGACCATTAAAAGAAATCAGAAAATGACAGTATCAAAGAAGCTCAATGTGTTATAACAGAACACAGATAGACCATTAAAAGAAATCAGAAAAAAAGTATGAAAAATAAGAATATTAACAAAAGATAGAAACTATAAAGAGGAACCAAACAGAAATTCTGGCCTGAAGAGTATAATAAATAAATTGAAAAATCACTAGACAGGTTCAACAGCAGACTTTATCAAAAAAAAAAAAAGAAAGAAAGAAAGAAAAGAAAAAGAAGGAAGGAAGGAAGGAAAGAAAGAAGGAAGGAAGGAAGGAAGGAAGGAAAGAAAGAAAGAAAGAAAGAGAAAGAAAGAAAGAAAGAAAGAAAGAAAGAAAGAAA
>NW_007812043.1:0-960 GCF_000696425.1 Galeopterus variegatus | reverse complement strand
CTATCAGTTTTCTGAGGCAGACTATAATTTGGAATTTTGCCTTTTCTTTTTTTCAATTTGATCCATAAGAAAATGAGGCATGTTTCTTAGAAAAACATCCAAGTGATATATCCTCTTCTCTCCTGCCCTTTTATTTTTTTCTATTAGTATCAAGCTTTATTTCATTGTAGTAAGAATTTGGTCTGTAAAATATCTGCTTTATGGAGGAATTGAGATTTTCCTTGAGGCTTTTTGGTTTTCATCTTTTCCCCAAATGTTTCGTGGGACCAGAGAGACACAATGCATTTTTTCTTTACATGGAAAAAGTTGTGTAGAACTTAAATTCTTACTTTATTTGTCTACTTTTGTCTGTGTTTCCACCTGCAATATAATAAATATTATGAACACAAGAGATATGACCTGACTTATTCATTATTACATCCCAGTACCAGAACAGTATCTTACACAAAGTAAATATCCCAAAATATTTGTTGAAAGTTATTTTATTAAGCAGACTTTCTCATACAAGTTTGTGTACCAATATTTTTAATTGTTTGCCTACTTTGTATATCAATGGTTAAAAGAAATGTTACACGCTCTCACTAATAGCTTATTCAGTGAGATTTCCTTTTGGATTCCTGATATTTTTATACGTTTTTATGCTATATAATTCCAAACACAAGAGTTGATGAGACTTACTCTTCCACTGTGTCAGTGTAAATGGTACCAGACTTGGTCTCCTACAGGAAACAATGAGGAAACTAGAAAAACATATGAAACCATTGATTTCAGACATTGACTAACAGGTAACCCCAGAATGGAGTCCCTGAGAGAGGAAAATCCGTGGTGATGAGCCCTGCTGACACCCAGCTTTCTGCCTGGAGACACTGCACAGTCCTCACCACACAGGGGGAGTCAGTCCAAGCTCAGAAGTCTCACTGAGTTGAGGACACAGAGATTGGTGTTCTTGGATGCTGAAGG
>NW_007812042.1:0-960 GCF_000696425.1 Galeopterus variegatus | reverse complement strand
ATATATACAAATAGTTAGATACAGAAGTATAGATATGTGTCTGTGTGTGTCTGTTAGTATGTGTGCATATAATTCCTGGCTGTGTCTCTGAGAGAGCCTGGAAGCAATGGCATCCCAGCAGCAATGAGCACACTTAATGCTCAGATCTTGATAACTAAGCATCATTCTCCAGTGAAAAGAAACAGGGTTCCTTGGAATATAGTTTGATTCTAAGACTGGGGCAGGGAAATGCAGAGGATGAGCATGGAAAATCTTGTGGCACCAGAAAGTAAGGAATTGCTCAGAATAGTATCAGAGCTTGTCCAAATGACACAAGAATCAACCAGAAGGAGTTTCTAATGGGCTAAGATGGAATACTTTGAACAACAAAATAAATAATGACAATATTACGTTTTAACCCATCAAGTAAAAGAAATATCCAGGAGTCCATACTGATATAAACTAACAATGGAATACATAAATAAATGGAGAAGAGATAGCTCCTTCTCACTGAAGAATTCCAATTAATAAACGTGGATGAAAAGAGAAAAAATATAAGTCAACATTATGTAAACATAACAGTAACAATTATGATCCCCCAATGAGTGCTAATATTTGTGGATAGAAGTTTGTGGAGAAACAAAATAATGGTATGGCCTTGACATGTGGTCTCCTCAAGATGTTGAATAACTATGAAAGGAAAAATTAACTTTACAATGTAAAAACCCAACAGTAAACACCTTTACCAAGGATTCAAGATAAACGAATGAAAAGACATGTCAAACATTATTCAACCCTTCAAGTGATGTAAGGTTATAGCATAGTGTCTGTGGTATTCCTGCCAGCATTGTCTAGTCATGAGAAAGCATCAGACATGTCCAGATTGAGAGAATCCCACAAAAGAACTGACCAATATTCCTCAAAAGGGAAGTTAGTAAAAGACAAGGAAAGATTGAGGAGTTGAAGTGGTATTTTAAAGTA
>NW_007812041.1:0-960 GCF_000696425.1 Galeopterus variegatus | reverse complement strand
TCTCAGTGCACCTGACTTCTCCCCAAACCCGACCTGGAAGCTCAGCTTCCCCTCAACTGCCCTGCCCCAAAGGAACAGGTTGCATGAGTCTCTCTGAAACCTTTCCCGGGCCTTGTCCTCCCAGCTTTGATTCAGGAGCACATCCACACAGCACTTTTTGTCTGCTACCAGCTCAGCTACCCTAAGTCCTCTCCCACTCCTGGCCATATGCTCAGTTCTTTGCTTTACACTCCCTGGACACCCACAGCATTTCCCAGGGGCTTTAAAGCAGGTGCCCTGTCATCACCTTGCCAGGCATGTGCAGGCCAGATTGCACCGGCTGGATCTCTAGTCCTCAGTCATCAGAGCCCTTTATCACCAGGTTACTAATCCCCTCCCTTCCAAACACTCAAGTTTCTTAGAGCCCTGGTGTTCATCTTGGGAAGTTCTACCTCCATGTCTAAATGTAACCCCTAAGTCAGCCACCTGCATAATTTCCATGTCACCTCAAACCTTGGATAAAGAAATCATCCAACTGTAGTCTGTTAATATTGGTCTCTTTGTTCCTAGAACTACCTTAGGTAGGCATAGGCATTCCTAGACACAGAACGACCTCTTGGGCAAGAGAATCTTCCTTCGTTTGTTTACATTTCTCTTTTCGTACCTCCATTGTAGTTTTCTTAGGCCCTAATACTTCAGGTGTGGAACGATATACGTCTTCAAATCCACCCGTTTTTCATCACCGAGCTGCAAAGATATTGTGATCCTGCTCCAGCATTTTGCAAAGCACTATAGGGTTCATGTGACTTAGTTAACCACATCTCCCTCACTTCTCCACGTGCACATGTATCTTTCACCCTGCTGTGCACACCCACCATGCGATTCATTTCTTTAGTGATGCTGTACATTATTCTTATTTTGCCCAGGAGAGAATTCAAAGATAACCACAAGTCAGTCTCTAGATCCAAGAAAAAAAAAAAA
>NW_007812040.1:0-960 GCF_000696425.1 Galeopterus variegatus | reverse complement strand
GGCCAAAATAGAAAAGATTGTATTATGTTTGATAGCCAGTATATAAGAAGGCAGCTAAGCACTTTTGAAAATTGGTATAAAAAATGACTGAGCCTCGACCGGCCGCTGGCTGGCTGAGCGAGATGCGGGAGCAACACCGAGGGTTGCGATACCGTAGCCGGTCCCGGTCTGGTACGGGGGTGACACTCAGGGTTGCGATCCATTGCCGGTCACGAAAAAAACAAAAAGGAGAAAAAAAAAATGACTGAGCCTCAATAATCTGAAATTTGACTTGTACAGAAGACCTCAAGTAAAATTTCATATCTTTCTTGCATGGTTTAATATGGTAACAGATATTTTCTAAACATTTTACCATTCTACATTAATGATGAACATGCCTACCCTCACCCTTCAAGCTTTCAGTGGGAGAGCACATGTATCTACTTTCCTCTGGTGTGATCAGATATTATTTCCATAGCATATTTGAATTGAGATATGTTTCAAATATCATAAAATTCATCCTTTGAAAGTATACAGTTCAGCAATTTTTAATATATTCACAAAGTTGTGCAAATATTACCGCTATTTAATTCCAGAACAATTTCATCACCCCAAAAAGAAACCCCATACCCATTCACAGCCCCGCCCCCAACACCCCCCAAACCTTAAAACACTGCTGTGAACATTTGTACACAAATTATTGTGTGGCTGTTTGTTTTCAATTCTCCTGGGTACATACCTAGGAGTGGAACTGCTGGGTCATATGGTAACTCTAGGTTGAACATTTGAGTAACTGCCCCATGCTAACAAATTTACATTTATTTACAAAATAAATATTTATTGAACAGTGGGTCAGTAACAGCTTAGCTGGGTATTATTTGAGGTCTCACTAGGTTTTGATGAATGTGTTAGCCAGAGCAGAGTTCTCATCTGTTGGCTTGACTGGGGAAGGATCCACTTCTCCACTTGAGTGGTTGCTGC
>NW_007812039.1:0-960 GCF_000696425.1 Galeopterus variegatus | reverse complement strand
GTGCACTCAGGGCAGTAAATGATGACAAAATCCAAGAAGTAACACAAAGGTTGGATGAAAACCTGGCTCTTTTTATGAGCAATTCAAGTAGGCGGTCCTTAAATAGACCAACCTAGACCCAACCTCTGAAGCAGACCAATCATACTTACATCCACATTTATCTCACCAGATATCAAGAAAAGCTACAAAAACTAGAAGACAGCCCTCAACCCCCTCAAAAGGACCTAATTAAGACACCCTTTAAGGTCTTTAATAACAGAAGTGAGGAAAAAAGGCTACCAAAGGTAAAAAGGGATCAGACTAAATTCCAAATGAGGGTTCCCACCTTCCAGCTCAGTCAGAATCCTAAAGCGCCAACAGTACAACACCGATCTCCTCCAGGGCCATGCTTCAAATGTGACAAGGAAGAACATTGGGCCACAGCCTCCCCAGATCCCAAGGCTCTACCGAGACCCTGTCTGGCCTGTGGGAGAACGCCTCATTGGAAGTCTGACTGCCTTCACGCCTCTGGGCCTGGGGCCGTCACTCCAACACCCAAATCTGAGCCAGGACTGCACCTCCCAGAACTTCTGGGACACGCCATCAAAGACTGATGCTGCCTGGGCTCAGAGTCCCCCACTGTGACATCAACAAGGCTGAACCCAGGGTGAATATGCAGGTGGCAGGTAAGCTGATCTCTGTTTTGCTCGATACAAGGGCCACTTTCTTGGTTCTTCCTGAACATGTGCGACCTTTGTTCCCTTCCTCAATCTCTAGTATGGAGGTAAATGGCCAAATTTCCAAACCTACGATAACCCCACCATTAGCCTGTGTTGTACAAGACACAGCTTTTGTTCATTCTTTGCCGGCCATACCTACCTGCACCACTGCTGTAATAGGGCAAGACCTACTCACTAAGCTACACACAACCTTAACCCCACACCCACTGAAGACATTAATGCATAGTCTCCTTTTTCTCAC
>NW_007812038.1:0-960 GCF_000696425.1 Galeopterus variegatus | reverse complement strand
ACTTTTTATATGTTAAGTTTTAGTCAATTATTTATATTTTGTTCTTTTTGCTCACAGCTGGAAGAAACCAAGAAGCAGTTTAGAATAACAAAATTCCAACCTATGAGGCATGACAGGTTAGTGTATACCACTTCCAGCCCTAGCCATTGTCATCTCACACTAGCCCCAAAACATAGCAGCCTGAAATAATAGAACAGAACTTGTTAAATAGAATATGGTACATTCAAGCATCACATGAGCAATACAATTCTATTTCATAATAATATTTGACACAATATGCAAATATGGTAACATAGTTGGATAAGCACCCAACCCAGCAGAGGATGATTGAAATTATCGTTGCTCTTTAGGTTCTTTAAGGTTCTTTTTTGATTTTCCTGCATTGGTTTGCCTTTTTTCTTACCATAAGAGAAAGCTATAAACTTAGGGGAAAAGAAAAGAATAAAATAAAACTGGATACAATTTTTTTCTTTTGTGGTTTGTTTGAGTGAGTTTTAATTTCAGGTTTTTGGCAATGACATGATTGTTTTATTTTATTTTTTTCAAAATAGTAAAAAATGAATCTTCTAAGTTATAAAATTTTATTATCTTTTTTCACTATACATACGAGTTTTTTAAAACTTATTTCATCAACAATTTCACTGTTGTGAGAGGTATAATTGTTTCTAATTACCAGCTATTTTGAGTGGATTTTTGAACAGAACTTTATTTACCTTAACTGAAAATAAATTATACACGATTTTTAAAATTTGGAAAAGGTTCAGCCAAGAATGAGAAGGACAATTTTGGTAAATAGACAGAAATGTTTTGGAATGCCTAAATTTTTTAACTCCTTATTCAACTCCAAATTACCAAAATATGTCTGTTATATATGAAACTGAACCATTTGAAGAGAAACTCTGCATAGCAACAGAACCGAAATGGACAAAAAAATATATGCTTTAAAAAGTGTAAATTAAC
>NW_007812037.1:0-960 GCF_000696425.1 Galeopterus variegatus | reverse complement strand
CAGAACCAAATAGGTGGCAGGATGATGTAATATTAAACAGTCCTGAATTGAAATCCTACCTCTTCAACTTACTGAGTGTCCTTGAGCAAATTATTTAACCTCCCTGAACCTCGGTTTTCTCACCTGCAAAGTAGAAATAATCGTGCTATCTACCTTGAAGTACGGTTGTGAAAATAAAGTGTTATACTTCTCACTGTGTAATGGAGACAAATAAAGGATTACTCAAAGCACCATGAATGCGTTGAGAAGCCTGAAGGGACTGCACCCCAGCAACTTCTCTGTTAGAAGGAGAAAACTGGGTGCAGCCCCAATTCAAAGTCAGCTTCTGTTTTTTATTGTAAAGACAAGGAAGTTTCACAAGAAAAATCAGTTGATTCAATTATTTAAAAAGGACACAAAGACAAGGGCAGTGTTACAAAAGTTATCTATGGCTAAGTATAGCTTAAACGATGGAAACTAGGGGCTGGCCCAGTGGCGCACTGCTACAGTGCGCCGCTTAGGAGTGCGGCGGCGCTCCCGCCGAGGGTTCGGATCCCACATACGGACCGGTTCCCGCTCACTGGCTGGGCGAGGTGCGGGCGCGACACCGAGGGTTGTGATCCCGTTGCCGGACACGAAAAAAGACAAAAAGGAAAAAAAAAACAAAAAACAATGGAAACTAGTAAAATCAGTAAAATTAACAATGTGACATCCCAAAGTACAATTAGTGAAAAGCTAAGTTGGTCAAACCAAGCTCATTATCTAAAGTATAACCTCTCCTTAAGCAAAAGTTGCATTCTTCTGATAAAATTTAAGTATAATTATTTCTAAAGTTTCTACCAACAGACAGCTTGCCCCTAGCAAACATTTTTTCACATCTTTCCCTTCAGTAATTCTTAAAATCTGTCTCTTTTTTTTTGTTTTTTCCCCTTTTTGTCTTTTTTTGTGACCGGCAACGGATCGCAACCCTCAGTGTCGCGC
>NW_007812036.1:0-960 GCF_000696425.1 Galeopterus variegatus | reverse complement strand
TATTATTATTTGTGTCTGTATATGGGCTAAGAACACTTCACATAGGCTCTCCCTTCCTGCAAACCTTAAGTATACAATGCAGTATTATTAGCAACAAGCACTAGGCTGAACGGTAGATCTCAAGATCTTATTTATCTTGCATAACAGAAACCCTGTGCCCCTTGACCAATAATTATTTATAAAAATCCTCTCCTCTGTAAGAACCAAAGAAACGTATGAACAAACACGTCAGGTCTTTGTTCATCAGTGACCTGTTCTGGTGATTACGTGAACTTTACTTGATAATTAACATGTAGTGCACAAACAGACATTGTTATCTGAGGGTCCCTGCTCCCTGCTCAGCCGTGAGGTCTCACTGCACATGCTGATGTGATCCATGTCACAGGCTCATTCTTGCCAGCAGGGCATGACCATCTCCCAGGTGGGCCTCGTGCGTCCAGACGCTTCCCTCCTCCCCTCCCCCTTCTGCCCCTCCCCCTCCTTTCCTCTTCCTCTTTCTCCACCTCCTCTTCCTCTTTCTCCACCTCCTCTTCTCCTCCTGCTTCTTCTCTGTCTCCCTCAATCTCTCCTTCTCTTTTTCTCTCCCTTCTCCTTTCTCCTTCCCTCTTATTTACTTATATTAGTCCCTGTTATCCACTGGGGACAAGTTCCAAGACCCTCAATGGATGTCTGAGATAGCAGATGGTACCCACGTGCACACACTATGTTTTTTTCCTATAATACATGCCTGTGACAAGGTTTAATTTATAAATTAGTGCTGTAAGAGACTAGCAATAACTAGTAATAAAACAGAACAATTATAACAGTATACTGTAATAAAAGTTTGTGGATGTGGTCGCTCTGTCCCTCTCTCCAAATATCTTATTGTCCTGTATTGAGGGAAACTGAAATCATAGATGGCAAAATTATGGATAAAGGGCAACTACTGTATTTACAGTATTTTGGTTTTAACTAATTATA
>NW_007812035.1:0-960 GCF_000696425.1 Galeopterus variegatus | reverse complement strand
CAGCCCATGCACCGTCCTCTCAGGCCTTGGACTAGTTTACAGGCTTTAGTATTTGTTCTCTGCTATTTCTGTGGGTAAGTCTTTGTATTAAATAATTTTACCATTGGCCTCTTTCGAAAATGGTTCTGTGGTATTTACCCACTAATATCAAACTCAGAGGGATAATTGTAGTGAATACTTGAGTGATTCTGTGTTCTAGAACTTGTTATATGCTTTATAAACTTTGTATCATTTACTTCTCACAACCTTAGGAAGTTACTATTGGAACCCCATTTTAAAACGAGGAAGTGGAGGTTAGCAAACTTGCAGAAATGCATATAGTTAATAACTGGAAAATTTGAAATTTGAAGCCAGTTTTGTCAGATTGTCAAGAACATGCATGTTAATCTTGAAATATTTCTCTTTCCTCTTAAAATATGTTCCAAGGCAGGGGTTCTTAACTTGGTCTAAGGGTTCATAAACTTAAATAGGGAAAGTCACATCTTTATTTATTATTAAAATTTATTTAAATGTAATGGTCTCTTAAATCATGACTTTGGCATCAAACCACAGTACCTGTAACTTCGTCACTGATTTTAGAAACGTATACTATTTTCATATTACATTAGAGTTATTTTAGATATCTCAAAATATTGTTAATGCTTATTATTACTTTAAACATTTTAGTAGCTAGAAGACTTGATGCTGATGGTTGACAAATCCAGCCAACTCTCAGATAGCTTGGCTAGTGGCTGCTCATCAGCCCAGTAGTGGTGCCACATTGTTGGTGACTCGGGTGTCTACATTGTTTTACAGTGTTCTTGTTGAGAATTGTTTGTTTATCAATATGTGGACAGAAGTGAGTCATTTTCACTGTTCGTTAAAGTTTTGTGGAATAATATTTTTAAAATGGCAAAATAGGTAGACATAAGAAGGAATGAAGTTCTGATACAGGGTGGACCTTTAAAACAGTATGTGAAG
>NW_007812034.1:0-960 GCF_000696425.1 Galeopterus variegatus | reverse complement strand
TAAATGTCTACACAGAAACAATGACAAGAAATAATAGAATCTGGAAGGACATCCTGACAGATGTGCTGTCTGAGTTAGGAGACAGGCAGGATTTTGACAAGAGAGGTGGGGAATGGAGGGCATTGTAGAATGAGGGGAAACAGCACAGGCAAAGGCACAGAGGTGGGAGAGCGCAGAGGCGTTCAGGGAGCGAGTGGACCAGTGTGAGCCCCTCTGACCCAGCCTGGTTACTAGGCAGCGAGGGTGAGAGCTGAGGCCTGCCCTGAGAAAGACCCTCACCCCTAAACCACTCCCCTGTCCCCATCCCTGGTCCCTGCACAAGCTCATTCCTCTCCTCCCAGCTGGACTTGCTGCAGACCCTGATGGCTGGATCAGCTTCTCAGGAGCCTGGGTGCCTTCCCTGGCCTGGCTGGGAAAGCCTGGCTGCTCTCTGGGTGTAGGGGGCCAACAGGAATCTTGGATCAAGGAGTCTCAATTCAGAGGCCAAGAAGCTTCCTGGGGCTTAGATCTTCTCTCTGACAGTTTTTGAATGTTGCTATGAGCTAGGCACTGTTTATAGCACATTCATGGTCACAGTCTCATTAATCTTTACAACATCCTTGGGAAGTATTATCATTTCCATTTCTCTGAGGGGAAATCTAGCTCAGAGAGGCTGCCTGATTCACGCATGATGCTTCCAAAGGTCTTCCAGGTCCAAAGGTCTTCCCACTAGGCCAGGTGGCCTCCTATCAGTCAAAACTCAAAGATCATAGGGCCGGCCCGTGGCTCACTTAGGAGAGCGTGGTGCTGACAACACCAAGTCAAGGGTTAAGATCCGCTTACCGGTCATCCTTTTTTAAAACAACAACAACAACAACAACAAAAACCCTCATAGATCATTCACTTCTTTATCTAACAATGATTTGTTGAGTGCCTACAATGTGTCATACCTGTTAGGGGCTTGGAATTATAATAACAGAT
>NW_007812033.1:0-960 GCF_000696425.1 Galeopterus variegatus | reverse complement strand
GACAGGAAGTTCTAGTCAGAGCAATTTGGCGCAAAAAAATTTTTAAAAAGTTTTCGAATCAGAAAAGAAGAATTTAAATTATCTATTTATATAGATGACATAATATTAAAGGTAGAAAACTATATAGAATCTGCAAAGGCATGTTTGAAACTAATAAGTTCATCAATGTTGCAGGATACAAAAATGAAAATCAGTTATATTTTAATACATTTATAATAAAGAATTTTAAAAGACCATTTAAATATACACATATAATATCAACAAAATGAATAAAATACTTAGGAATACACTCAACCAAAGAGGAGAAACACTTATAAATTGAAAAGTACAAAATATTGTTTAAAGACATTTAAAAAGACTCAAATAAGTGGGAAGATACCCTGCATTTATGGGTTGGAAGATATGATGTTATAAGAATACCAGTACTTCACAAAGCCATCTATAGATTCAATTGCTATCAAAAAGCCAATGGTGCTTTTTACTTAAATGGAAAAAAAATCCTAAAATTCACATAAAATCTCTAGGAAGCCCAAATACTTCAAAAAAATTTGAAAAAATGAAAATTTGGAAGACTCACACTGTCTGATTTCAAAATTCACTGTTAAGCAACAGTAATCAGAACAGTGTGATGATGCTGGCACAAAGTATATACATAGACCAGTATGAGAGTACCCATAAATAAATTTACATATGGATGATAAATTGATTTTAACAAGGTTCCAAGACCAATGGAGAAAGTACAGTGTTTTCAACAAATGGTGCTAGGTAGATTGAATATTTACATATAAAAGAAAAAAGTTGAATGAAGTTGGATCCTTGCATTTCACCATATACAAGAATTAACTCAAAAGTGATCAAAGATCTGTCCTCACAATCTAAACACCTCTTAAATGCCCCTCCTTTCAATTACCACAATAGG
Source organism: Galeopterus variegatus (assembly GCF_000696425.1). NCBI lineage: Eukaryota > Metazoa > Chordata > Mammalia > Dermoptera > Cynocephalidae > Galeopterus > Galeopterus variegatus. Next base: position 41 of record NW_007812033.1, on the reverse strand, counting down.
ATTTCCCACCCTCTTAACATTATTACAATGCAGATTAAGTT
>NW_007812032.1:0-960 GCF_000696425.1 Galeopterus variegatus | reverse complement strand
TTCCTGTAATGTGCAAATGGATGCTTTCCCCTCAGAGGGCCCAGAAAACTTACTGAATGAACAGAAAATATACAAAAGAGAGAAATGACAGAAGCAACCTGATTAGCAAATAAACTATGAAAACTGTTTTGAATTTCATGGTAATCAGTAAAACTTAAGTTTAAACCAACTACGACATCCTTCCTTTTGCCCATAATGGGAACAAAAAATGAGAAGTCGAATATCACCCAGTGCCTGTGAGGGTTTTGAGAATTCTCATATATGTGGCTGGTGTGAAGATGGCTTAGCACAGACCCCTTGGGGTCTTATTTGGCAAATATCTAGTCAGGTGAGAAATGTGTATCCTGGATAAATTGCTCCACTTGTGCACAAAGAGATACGTACGAGGATGAATTTGCAGCGTTGTTCGTGGTAGGAAGCAGATATTTTGGAACAGGTTAAATGTTTGGTAGTAAAGAATTGAAAACAATATTACATAAATAATGCCCCTTATGTAAAAGTTCAACATATAAAAACAGTACTACATATTATCTATAGGCACATAGGTATGTAAAAGTGTAAATACACAAATAGAAATGATACATAAAAACCTCAGAGTATTGGTTGCCTCTGAGGGGCAGAAAGGAGAGGAAGACTGACTGGGAAAAAAAGATGTGACCTACATCCGTAGTGTTTAAATATTTCCAATCAAACAGAACAGCGACAGTAAAAATGCCAAAGCACTTGCATCTGTTAATTGCAAATGATGAGTTTTTGTTTTATTATTCTGTGTATTTCTTCATTTAAAAAGTTCATGTCATTCCTACAGCATCTTCCAAACTGAATAAATACAATGCAGGGTGGGAGTGTGTCTCCATTCTGCAGAAGTGGCATGTCACATGCTTAACTCTGCAAACACCAACAAGAATGACACAACATTATGCCTCATTTAAATCCTCTGCCACTGCTTCCTCTCACCTC
>NW_007812031.1:0-960 GCF_000696425.1 Galeopterus variegatus | reverse complement strand
CTTTACTATCTCATCTGAAACATTAAATAAATAGTACCTCCTTCATAGAATTGTCCTAAGAATGAAGAGATATTGCATATAGAGCACATAAGAAATGTTAGCCAACACTGGTTAAACATACAATAGAACTATGAAGGATGGGTGGATCCCAGTCCTACATTTCCTATATCCCATGCATAAAGAAATTTGCATTAAGACTGGAGCCCTTACTATAAAAAAAAAATTCATTATATCACAGATTTCTCTAAGCATTGCTAAATAGCTGGAGGAGACGAGGATCCAGCTCTTGGGGGACAAGATGGAAGATTCACAAGACCTGATCATACACTTGTACTTTATAGCCTCAATTCAGCAAAACATTTTTGTTTTTGATATTAAAATGACAGTTTACAGTAGACTGAAGGCCCAGATATTACCTCCTCGAGCAGAGCCAAGATGTTTCCAGTCTCCTACAGGCCACACAAATCACTTTCCTAGCTGCCACCACTGTTCCAAACTGCTATCAACTAGTACTGACTCTATATGAGTTGCTTTTGTTTATGTTTTAGTTTCGTTAAGGTTTGTTTGGGAAGGAAGCTCAAGAGAATACAGTAGAGTACCTTAGAGAGTAAGATGAAAATTAATATATAACGGTGAAATATACATTGTAATGAATATATACTACCACAAAGATAAAAAATAAAAACCATCAAGCAATGGCTTCTAAGTGACAAGCACTACAGGTCTCATTATGGCACAGGTATTAAATCCAGTTCGTTACTTCCTGCCTGAACAAAAATCAGTTGGAGCATGTTCCGCTGGCAATTCAAGTGCTCATCCCTTGCCTTATGACAAAATCGCCTTTATAGTATCACACAAGACCCACAAATTTCTCCAGGTGGTTTTGTCTTGAAAATTTGTGCTTTAATTCCTCTCTGATAAAAAATTCTATCAACTTACCATTAAACTTGCTGTATTAGT
>NW_007812030.1:0-960 GCF_000696425.1 Galeopterus variegatus | reverse complement strand
AAAAAAAAAAATGGAAACCAGAAGACAGTGTACTGGGAGAAAATGAGAGAAAACAACCATATACCAAAAAATATATATTTCAACAAACAAGCTTTAATAAAAGATAACATTTAAGTCATAGAAACAAAACAAATACTGAATTTTCCAATTAACAGACCTTCACTAAAGAAAATTCTAAAGGATGTTCATCCAGCAGAAAGACATTCCCCCAGATGGAAGATGTGAGCTGCAAGAAGAAATGCTGAGCAGAGAAGATGGCAACGGTGTGGTGACCCTAAACGAACACTGATTATACAAAATAGCATCTTTTGGAGGTCTAAAAAAGAAGAATGAACTAAAGTACATGACGACAATGGCAAAAGAGTTGGGAGGAAAGAGAGAAATTAAAAAGTTCTATGCCCTTGTACTGTTCAAGAAGATGGTTAAGAAAGTAATTAGTTTCAGACTTTGAGTTATATAGGCACGTTAAAATGTCTAGGGAACCACTGAAAACAAAAAAAATGGAGAATAAATTTCAAACTACTAGGGCAGGAGAAAATAAGACAATAGTCAATACAAAAGAAGAACAGAACAAAACAGGAATACCACTATAACCATGAAAAAGACAGGACAAATAGCACTACTTAAAATAGTTAAAAATAATTGAGATATTACCAGTTATCATAATCAGTATATTATCCTGTAGAAAGACAAGTTTTGTCAGGAAATAAAAAAATCAAACCCAGCTATATAAGAGATGTCCCTTAAATATAAGGGAACAGAAAGTAAAGTAAGGAAAAAGGTAAACTAACCACTGTCAACCAAAAGAATTTTGATCTAATTATATCAATTTTGGGCAAAACAGACTTTATGGTAAAAAGCAATACTAGAGACAGAATGCCATTAGCTAATAAAAAAAAAATGGTTTACTTGACCAAGAAAATAACAATCTTAAGCTTATTTACAAACAAAAACAAAAAC
>NW_007812029.1:0-960 GCF_000696425.1 Galeopterus variegatus | reverse complement strand
ACTGGATACAATCTGACATTTGGGCCTCCCAGACGGTCAAGAAGCCTACCCTTTGCAGAGAGGTGCAGGAATGGCGGTGACCAGCTGCCTCTGGAACTCGGATCTAGCTTCCTGAGAATTTGCACAAGAGCTATGGGCAGCAGCTACACCCTGGGTGATGCTTCTGAGCTCAAGCTGTCTTTTGCTGAACACTGTATGTTATTCTAGCTGAAGACTCTACCACAGGCCCAGGGCCAGAGACGATCCTATTTCTGTTGAGAAGAGTCAGAAACACTTTCCATTTAATCCTGTCTCAGATAACATTCAGATGCTTTAACCCATAAAAATAAATCCAATTCTTTGAGCCTAATGTGTGTCTGGGTGTTTATATATAGACAATGGGAGCTATATTTCATTATTGGCTTTAATAGAAAAAGCAAGGATTACATGTCTGTAAAATAAAGCCTGTGAAGCCATTTTAAAGCTTATAATTTCTCGATAATTGGGGGAAAATGCAGTCGAATTCAATAAATAAGGTAGGTATTTTTAATTCTAAAGACAATATTTGGATTGATAGTTACAAATACTGTTCAAGAGGGCCTACCTTTCTTTCTCAATTAGCAAAAAGTAAGAAAACCACTTCTGACAGATTTTGATCCAGGTATTAAATAAATAGCCATTTCTGCCCCACAGTGGGACTTAAGTGTGTCTAATGAACATTAGGGACATTTACTGTGGCAAAGTCGACACTTGAATTTGTCCAGAGCACCACCTAGTGAATAGGTAGATACTGCTGCAGAAGCCTCAGCGATAGACAGTGCTAGGAGTTAAATTTTTAACAGAAGTAAAGTGAAAACCCTTTTTATCTCCAGTTTTTGAATGATTTTTCTAATCTGCATATATATATATATATATATATATTTTGCCTTAGTAAATATAGCCTGGTGAACATAAGCAACCATTTCTTAGGCAAGTGAGAAT
>NW_007812028.1:0-960 GCF_000696425.1 Galeopterus variegatus | reverse complement strand
CATATGTTAACATTTCCATATTTTACATACATAATACAATGTAAAATGGCTTCATTTTACCATTAAAGCTGACTTGCAATTTGAAAAACATTTCATTTTATTATAATTTTTAAAATTTTGCTTTGTTTTCATTTTATGTAGTGGGGGCCAGCAATCTTTTTTATTTACATAAATGAGTGCTGAGCCTAATCACCTTGAAGCACATTTTAATGTGGTAAACCTGGATTTATGTCAGAGGCAAGCCAGAGAGAATGGCCTAAGGACATTGTTCACAGATATGTTTGGATTACGGACTGGTGAAAATCTGATGAAAGTAATGGGCCCTCCCTCCTGGAATTTGGAGTGAGGGAGCAAATAAGCATAAATATGTAAAATTCTCCACAATCATTCCTTTCAGGTGAAGAAACTCTGCCCCGAGGTGACCACTCAGAGGGTAATTTGATTTGGGAATTAAAATTCTGGTTTGCCTTTGATAGATCATCCATTGGAATTTCTACACACTTGAGTGGCCATCAGTTTTAGTAGGACCCTATAAAACTGTGTCATGCTGGCATTCCCTTGATTGCTTGTATGTGTTGAGGATCAAATGTTACAGTGGTGAAGCATATATTGTTGAGTATTCAGTAATACCATTGTATTGTTAGCTATGATACAAAAGCAGTTGAAAACATTTCCTAAACTGTATTCTTTAAAATGTGTGCAATTTAGAGATGTAGGTATGGCTAGTGAGATTTGTGTTTTATAAAAGAATGGTTCTTGAAGACTCTGGGGTAAGTACATTTTACGAGTCTTATGATGGAGCTTGTATTTTTCGCAAATATTGGTGTATAGCCAGAAATTCCACGACAGTTCCAGGAAAACTATATCTTAGCAGATCTAATTTATTCTTTAAACAATCGATTTCTCTAAAAATTGAACTACATTGATAGAGCAAGGACTTCATAATTCAGACATTTCCTC
>NW_007812027.1:0-960 GCF_000696425.1 Galeopterus variegatus | reverse complement strand
CTTCACATTTAGAAGAAAATATTTTCCTTAAGGATATCATCCAATTAAAATTCTAAAGAAATTGCATAACTTAGTTTCAAGATGCAGAAATATCATCTCATAATAGGAACCTGTGACCCTATAAGTAACAAGAAAACTTTGACCTTGAAAAAATTATTTCTTCCACAAAATCAAAAGTTTTCATAAAACAATTTGATTTCTTTAAAAGACAGAAATATTTTAATCCTGCTGTGGTAAAGGAGATAACATTTAACAAATTAAGAAAATAACAGAGGAAATAACTGGTTTCCCTGAGACCTTAACAGCAAGAGACGGGCCCAAAAGCAATGTACACCTGCTAGCCCGTGGTCTTCCTCCCCTTCCAGGGGAAGCTACGTTGATTCAATACAATCCAACAAGAGGAAATGTCTGTGTTGGTGGAAGGTACGAATAAACATCGTTAACATCGTTATCTCTACTTTATAGAGGTAGAAATCCTCTCATGGAGAGCAGTCTGCTTGTACAAAGTTACACAAGGGGTGGAGCCAAATATAAATCTAGGGCTCTTTCTGCTACAACTTAGCTGCCTCCGACCACATTCTAGATAGCCTGAGGACTTCACGCTGCAGTGGCCCTCTCCTATGATTCCCTCTGCTAGGAATGTTCTCCATCACACCTTCCTCTTCACCCATCAGTGAGCCCATGATATGGAGGGGAGCTACCCCTTTAGGTATTTTGAGGAGAAAATGGGCTTATAGCCTATTATGGATTGAACTGTGTCCCCACAAAGTTTAATGTGTTGGAGGCTTGGTCCCCATTGTGACAGTGTTAAGAGGATGGGAAATCTTATTATGGCAGTGAAAAGCTGGGGCCTTAGAGAGGTACTGGATTGTGAGGACTACACCCTAGTGAATGGATTAATCCATTCTTGGAATAATGAGAGTGTTTCTGGTGGCTTTAAAAAGAGTGAAATTAAAACAA
>NW_007812026.1:0-960 GCF_000696425.1 Galeopterus variegatus | reverse complement strand
AAAATAGTATTTGACTAAATATCAGGGCACCTTGTGGCCCAGTCAAAATTACACAGAAAATGAACAATTGTGGTAGCTTTTTGAATTAAGCTGGATATCTGAGAGGCCTTGTAAATTTCTTCTCTCCTATCCTAAAATTAAATCAGTTGCTAACTGCAGTGGATTGAATGTTCCCCCAAACTCACTGAAGCTTAATCCCCACTTGTTGAGGGTGGGAAATATTATTATGGTAATTGAAAGGTGAGGTCTTGAAGAGGTGATTAGATTGTGAGGACCATGCCAGAGTGAAAGGATTAATCGATGGTTTAATGGTGATCATGGATGTGATTTTGAGGGCTTTAAAAGGAGGAATGAGGGGGTTAGCTCTCTCTGCTCCGGCATTCTTGCGATGTGAAACCCTGTGTTGCTGTAGAGTCACCTTGCCAAATGTGTTCCCTGGAATTGATATTTCAGTCTCTGAAGTTGTAAGCAACAAATAGTTTCTATATAAATTACCCAGTTTCAGGTATTTCTGTTATAAGCAACAGAAACAGACTAATATACTAACTCTATTTAATTTATTACTTCTTAAATATCTCTTGAATCTAGCATATTCATTTGCCCCCATTGCCATTGGGTAAAAAAATTTATTTTCAGCCTACTTTATAGTAAGAAGCCATGTTCCCAAGTCCCAGTTACATTAGCAGTTTGGTTTTTCTGATTCAAAACTCTTAACCTGACAACTACACCAGACATGGAAGGAAGTACTGACTTCCTATTTCCCGAATTAAGTTATAAATTCAATAGCTAATTTTTCTTCTTCTTATCTCCAAAATATAGTGGTTTCCAGATGTGTTCAGTCAGCAGAGCACCTAGAGAAATAATATACCATAAGTGGAATATTATGAGACATGTTAAAACTATTTAGCTCTAAAATAATAGATAGCATACATTTGGGCTAAATTTAACACCTCTATATGA
>NW_007812025.1:0-960 GCF_000696425.1 Galeopterus variegatus | reverse complement strand
CAGAGCCTTACTGGACTGGTCAGTGATGAATATGGCCAAACGCATATCTCAAGAGCCTCGATGTGACAGTAAGTGCCACAATGTGACAGGCCACTAGGAAAGAGAGACATGCTATCCCATAGCAAAGAATCACCACCCTTGCAAAAGTCCTCAAAACTCTTGGCAGAATCAGAATGAACCACATGATGTTGTCTTAGCCTCTCACAACAGACAAGGCTAACTCTATGCTCCAATGCAAATCCCAATGCACTGAGCTCCTGCGAGGACAGGCAGTTGTTCCCCATCAAACCTTAACTCAACAGCAGCAGCACAGGCCCAAGTCAGCTTGAATTAAACAAAAATGCACAAGGAAGCCAAAGGGCCTGGGATTTTCTCCTGTGCATATTTATCAAAAGTTTTAGAACAATGATTCCTAGTCTGTTTGCTGTCACAGGTGGTCTCTTAGGAGGAAAATACACTTCACATTGAATCAGAACAACTATTAAAACTGCAAACTCCATGACATCTGCAAAAGGATAATTTTCTCATTAGCAGGTTGTATCTGTTGCCCACTGGCAGGTCTACAGAAGGTAAATAAAACAGCAATAAGTGAAATGTTATGCAGAGACCCTAAGAAATTAGAAATAGGTATAATTTATATCAAAAGTCAGAAATAAAAAAAATTAAAAAGTCAGAAATTATCAAAAATTCTGTATCTGGTAAACTGTGGAAGCTAACTTTTGAGTGCCTATATTGAAATCTCAGCTTTATGCCCCATGCTGTTCCAGTCAACTTACTTAACCTTTCTGTGCCTGTTCCCTAGTGTGTAAAATGGGGATGTTGTGGTGAGGATCAAATAATATACATTGCATCTTAGGACAATGCCTGGTACAGAGTAAGTACTTTATTTTTATTTTTATTTTTTTTTTGTCTTTTTTCGTGACCGGCAACGGATCGCAACCCTCAGTGTCACGCCCGTAC
>NW_007812024.1:0-960 GCF_000696425.1 Galeopterus variegatus | reverse complement strand
AAGCTTCTTCCCAACTCTAGGTCCCTAACTGCCCTTTCATTAGAGCATTTTCTTTAGAAAACTTGTAATTATAAATTCTTTTCTGCCCCTTTGAAATATAAAGCTTTTAAAAGTCTTCTTGCCACTTCACAACCTAGGAATGTCCTTCTCAGGGACCTGGGAGCCATCCCTTTGAAATGTAATTAATTGTCAAGGAAGATAATGTCCCTCTTTCCAGTCTCTGTGGGAAGGTAGGGGTCTAACTTCAGTGGGCACCTTGGTTGCTCCAAGCTGCAACACTACCGACTTTCTTAAAGATATGAAAAGTTTATTTTTCCTTTGAATAAACCAATTAACAAGCACAGATGGATTATGATTTCCTTTTAATGTCTTCCAGTATTTTTCTGCCAGCTCACCACAGAGCTCAAAACCCCTCCCACTCCTTGTTTCAGAGGAGTTGAGTTCAGACTAATTTCTGGCTTCTCTCCCCTATTGCAACAGCTTTGAATACAGTCTTCCTTCTATTTAACTTTGTCTAGTGCAATTTCTGTTTTGACAACCACCTCAGCCCTTTTGCTACAGCTAAATCCATTTTTCCCCTGTTTGGGATTTACAATTTGTCGTGCAAATCAAATTTATGATTGAAGCTTTTCATTTATTCAACAAATTTTATTAAGTATCTACTATGAGTTGAGCTAAGTCCTTCCTGGCTTGGCTACTTTTCAGTACCATATAGTACGCTTAAAGTGACGGTATAATCTATGACAGATTCTTTTAAAGTTAGGCCAAAAGTTTCCCCTCTTAGCCTACATGGACAGTGCCTAAAAGCTCACTTAATCATCTACTGAATTCAGAAATTACATATTGCTTCTTTTCTGCATTGCATTTGTGTTAGATACATAGAAATACAAATAAATGAAGATATTAAAAATAAAACATATCCCTGCTTTCCAGGTGCTCACAGTGCAGAAAAAAAAAAAA
>NW_007812023.1:0-960 GCF_000696425.1 Galeopterus variegatus | reverse complement strand
TTTTTGTCTTTTTCCGTGTCCGGCAACGGATCGCAACCCTCAGTGTCGCCCCCGCACTGGACTGGGACAGGCAACGGGATCGCAACCCTCGGCGTTGCTCCCGCGCCTTGCTCAGCCAGTGAGCGAGAACCGGTCTGCACGTGGGATCCGAACCCTCGGCGGGAGCGCCGCCGCGCTTCCCAAGCGGTGCACTATCGCAGTGCGCCACCGGGCCGGCCATTAATAGAGTCTTTTGCAAATCAAAAGTTTTAATTTTGATGATGTCCAATGATCAACTTTTGATTTTATGGACTATAATTTTGATGTCAAGTCACAGAACTTTTTGCCTAGTCCTAGGTCTTGAAGGTATTATATTAGGCTTTATTTTTCTTATTTATTTATCTTTTTACTAGGCTTTTATTTTTCAAAAAGTTATATAGTTTTATGTTGTACATTTAGGTTTGTGATCCATTTTAAGTCAATTTTTTGTATAAGGTGTGAAATTTATGTTATATTTAAAGCGAGTTTCTTGTAGAGAGCATATAGTTTGGTCATGTATTTTGTTCCCCTGTTCCAATCTATGTATTTTAACTCACATATTTAGACCACTTGCATTTAATGTAATTACTGATATATTGGGGCCTAAGTCTGCTATTTTATCTTTTGTTTTCTGTCTTTTCCTTTTTATTTATTTTTTCTTTTTTATTGTCTTCTGTGGGTGACTTGAACTTTGATTTATTTATAATGTTTTTGGGTTTATTACTTGTTTACCTTTTTTAGTAATTGCTTTAGGTTCTACCTTATATATGTCTAATGAACTTTTCACAATCTACTGGTATTGACATTTTACTAGTTTGAGTGAAGTATAAAAAACTTGCTTCTCTTACATTCCTTTATCCTCCCCCATTTGTAACTTAATTGTCTTGAGTATTTTTTCTACACACATCTAGAATCACATAACACAATGTTATAATTTTTTTT
>NW_007812022.1:0-960 GCF_000696425.1 Galeopterus variegatus | reverse complement strand
TTTACACACATGTCCTGGACAGAAAATATTACATTTTATATTATGGAACTGAGTCAGAGCTGTTGTCCTTGCTGCAGCTATAGAATGAAGGGCCCTTCTGGTTTCTTTTTTAGGCCTTTCCTAATTAAAAAGCTGTGCTCACACAATGACTTGCTCCTTGACTATGTCCTGCATCTCCTCTGTTCCCTAACACCCAACAAATGTCTGCTGTTAACACAAATACAAGATGCCATGGAACCTCCTGACCACCCAGATAGACATAACCTGGAAGAGCAGGAAAGTTAATGCCTCATGGGGTGAACTTTACCCTATAGGAAATGAGAGCTGACAAATTAGGTTTTCTAAGTTATTTCATTGAAAATCATGCTTTGCAGATGTATCTGATTGCTTAATTGTTTTGATTCCCAGCATCTAAATAAGAGTATGACAAGTATTATGTGAGTGTGTGTGTATGAGTTTACACACTTTAGAACTTTTGAAATGAATGGTTTTTGTTCCTTCTTCATTCAAAGAAGGCTGTGATTCTTTTGTTTAGCACAAATTTTGCATTTGAATATTGTAGCAAGTGTACATAGTGTGTGAACTTTTGTGAAACTATACCACTTAGTAGTGAATAAAACAAGGTCAAGACCTTAGACTGCACAGTTTCAAAAGAATATACCAAGAGATGCAATAAGTAAAATCATTTCTCCACCAAAATTGTCCATGTCTTAATCTTCAGGACCTGTGAATATGTTACCCTCCATGGGGAAAAAAAAAATGTATTGATTTGATTAAAGATCATGAGATGTCACATGCCTCATGCATTATCTGCATAGGTTCAACATAATCATGAGGCAGGGAGGGAGGAAGAAAGACAGTCAGTGGAGATGTGGCAGTGGGAGCTGAGGTCAGAGTGGTGGGATTGCTGGTTGGAACTGGAAGATGAGCCGAGGGCTGTGAGCAACCTTTAGAAAATGG
>NW_007812021.1:0-960 GCF_000696425.1 Galeopterus variegatus | reverse complement strand
GAGCGCCACCGCGCTTCCCAAGCGGCGCACTATAGCAGTGCGCCACCGGGCCGGCCCCGCAAACAGGTTTTAAAGCAAGATGTGCAGCTTCTCGCTTAAGATGTGCCGATGAACGGGCAGCCAAGTCAGCAGCCTCCTTGTCCATTCCTTTTTTAAAGTAATTTTCAAGACAAGCTCAAACATAACTCTCACAGTTGGTTTCTAGAGGAGTTAATGACCGCAAGCTCAAAAGGAATAACTTTTTTGAATTATCCATTTGACAAAAGTCTCCCTCAGGTGACGCTTTTTACCCCCTGCCTACTCCCCGAGCTAAAGTTAGCAACTGTGTTTTAATTAGTTAAAGGCCATTCTCAGGAAGCACTAACCCTTATCTTTTCTTTTTTAAGCACACTAAACTCACATTAGAAGGCAAGTAATTCTAAATTACCTGGAAGCTTCTTGTTATGTGTGTTGAGAGTATCCTGGTAAATATTTTCTGCAAGCTACCAACATTAAGGACCCTTCATCTCAGTAGGACTAACTCTCTATGAAGGCAGTTAGTTGCTTACATGAGATGATTAGAACATTAATAGAAAGGTGTCCCTCTCTAAAGCATTTCCTTTACTGACTTATTATAAATGTCAGAATTTCACAACAAATACATCAGTTTTAGAGTTAATCATTGCCTTCACTTCTACATCAAAATGTACCACCCCGGAAGAACTGACCTGTGAGTCCTACCTGAACCCGCCCTATCCATGTGGGTGGATTAAGGCCACACCAGGGTCTGGAGGATGAGGCTTAGTTTTGCAGGGAACTTTGGGACAACTGGTAGCAAAGGAACCCAAAGTAGAGGACCCTGCCAAGAGAACGTTGACATTAAATCAAGGCCGGCACTTCTTTTATGAACAGGGTTGGGTTTCCAGAACTTCCTCTACTGGAGGTCAAGTACACATAGTTCAGAGTTTGGTGGAACCACCC
>NW_007812020.1:0-960 GCF_000696425.1 Galeopterus variegatus | reverse complement strand
AGCATGGGATATCTTTCTGTCTTCTTGTGTCCTCTTTAATTTCTCTCAACAGTGGTTTGTAGTACTCTTCATAGAAATTTTTCACTTCCTTGGTTAACTTTATTCCTAAGTATTTAATATTTTTGGTGATTATTGTAAAAGTACTAGATTTCTTGATTTCTTTTTCTGCTAGTTTATTGTTGGAGTATAGAAATGTTACTGATTTCTGTGTGTTGATTTTGTATCTTGCAAGTTTGCTGAAATCATTTATCAACTCTAAGAGTTTTTTTTGTAGAGGCTTTAGGCAGTTCAATATATAAGATCATTATCATCTGCACACAGGGACAGTTTGACTTCATCTTTTCCAGTGTGGATGCCCTTTATTTCCTTCTCTTCCCTTATTGCTCTGGCTAGTACTTCCAGCACTGTGTTGAATAGGGCTGGTGAGAGTGTGCATCCTTGTCTAGTTCTTGTTCTTAATGTAAAAGCTTTCAACTTTTCCTCATTCAGGATAATATTGGCATTTGAAAGATAAGTGATTCTCAAAACTCTCCTATACTCTGTCTTTGTCTTTAATTCTAAAACAAATTGAGCACATGATGCTAGGTCCCCTTCCCACCACTAATTACTAGAAAGGAGAGAAAATATGTTTTGTTTTGTTTTGTTATTTTTAATTGACACAGTAATTTTACATATTTATAGTGTGCAATGGGATATTTGAATACACAAACACAATGTGTAATAATCAAATCAGGGTAGTTAGCATATTCATCACCTCAAACATTTATCATTTCTTTGTGTTGAAAACATACCAGATCCTCTCTTCTAGCTATTAGAAATTATATAAATTGTTAACTGTAGTCACCCTGCAGTGCTGTCTATTTTTTAATGTACAAATCCATAACAGGAGAAAATGGGAGGAATTTTTACCCATTTTCTATTCATTGAATGTACTCCTTCTTACTTAATATATGAGATAGG
>NW_007812019.1:0-960 GCF_000696425.1 Galeopterus variegatus | reverse complement strand
AAATTATAGCTAGATAAGAAAAATAAATTCTAGTGGTGTATAGTAGTGCTAGACATCTATAATTAACAATTTATTTTATGTTTTCAAATGACTAGAAAAGAGAAGCTCAAATGCTCCCATCATAAAGAAATGATAAATTTTTGCAGTGATAGAGAAGAGATCAAATGTTCACATCACAAAGGACTGATTAAGTTGTGCAATGTTGGAGATGTTAATTACCCTGATTTGATCATCACACATTGTATACATCTATAACTTTGTAGCCCATAAACATGTACAGTTAATATGTGTCATTAAAAATTAATTAATTAAGAAAATAATCTTTTTTGACCTCTTCATTAGGTGTTTGAAAAGTATGAAAAAGCAGATTTGTCTTTTGTTCATTAATGACTAATGCCTTGCCTTATAGCATACAGGATATAAGGAGATGTATGTAACTGTAAATGCCAGTTTCCTAAATTACCTTCAAAAATGATTATAATGTGTCATTATAAATGTAATAATTATACTGAATTATAATGTGTCATTATAAATGTAATAATTATACTGATTTGAGCATCACATATCACACACAGGTATTAATACTCAATGCTGTACTCCACAGTTATATATGATCAATTATTATTATTATTATTATTATTGTGACTGGTAAGGGGATTGCAACACTTAGCTTGGTATCGTCTGCACCGCACTCAGCCAGTGAGCGCACCGGCCATCCCTATATAGGATCCGAACCCGTGGTGGGAGCACCGATGCATGCCCAAGCGCCGCACTCTCCCGAGTGCACCACGGGGCCGGCCCCAGTCAATTATGTTTTAATAAACTCACACATACAGCAATGTAGAAACAACAAATCAATCCTATGTTTTACACAGTCACCTGGTTCTGCAATTCAGTACTTATTTTTAATAAATATTTATTGGGCCATTTTGGTGATGACATTATACATATAAAATATAG
>NW_007812018.1:6046-6352 GCF_000696425.1 Galeopterus variegatus | reverse complement strand
TGAAGATTTTCCCACTGTCACTCAGGCTTCCCTTGATTCCCTAGTCCACTTACATTTCCCTGTGTTCTTGATGCTTTCACTTCTTTAGACAGGACGCTTCTTCTGCATGGAATACTTATCTCCCCTTTCAGGTAATCTCATTACTATTCTCTAAATTTTAGAGTTAAAACTCTTTAATACCTCCTCTGTACCTTTTGACTTCACTCTTTCTTTCCAACCATTCTCTTTGATAATAATTTTTCAGTGTGTTGCTTATGCATTTTTTTCTGTGACCCAATGGCCATGAATCCATTGTTGAAGTCAGAG
>NW_007812018.1:0-960 GCF_000696425.1 Galeopterus variegatus | reverse complement strand
TTTTAGCAATTTAGTGGATATGATAAATATGTCTGCTTGCAAGTATACTGTGTTACAATGTGTGTATTTATTGAGGCATGAATACTGTAGAGCTAAACTCAAATCGAGAGAAAATGTGAAATAAATATTTCCATAGGTCAGTTGAGTCTTAAAAGCTGAGTAGGGTTTAGCAGTACAAGGCAGAGGGGAGAAACATAGGACATTTCATGCAAAGGGGTGCACCGCAAAAGCACAGGTAATGGCATGGTGTCTGAACATGGGAGTTGAAGCAGGTTTGAGAACTCATAGAGTGTCAAGCAGTAGGTGGCAGAAAATGAGTCCTCAGAGGCAGATAGAGACTGTGATATGAAAAGCAAGCAAGAAGAAGAGATAAAGAAATACCATCTCACTCCATTTCAAGCATGTTTTACTTGGCCAAGAGTGACTGATCCTCAGAAGTATGAAACATTTTGCTGAAAGAATCTGTCTCTTTCTCCTCCTAGGTCGCCTGTTGTTAGAGATAACATAAAATGGTCCCTTCTGTAACCTGGGTACTGCAGTGGTTAAGCCAGGAAAAGAAGTGGATGTGTATCATTTGTTCTTTGATGATTTAGTAGGACATAAGAGAAACAAGCCTTTCAAGCCATGTATGAACCGTTAAAGGGTTTAAGCAGAAGAATGATATAAGCTAGTTATCTTTATTGTTTTGATAGGTGTTTGGAAGCACATAGATAATAAATTGAGGAGGACAGGACTGGAGTCAGGGAAAATCAGATGTAGCACTTTTCATCATGGCAGGAAAGCCTCCTTTGGAAAGGGGTGAGCTGTCAGAATATCTAAGGGATGAGGATAGCTTTAAAGAACATAATTTACTTATTGTTTTCATTAAACAGACTATGTAAAAATTAACTTTGACAAGATCTCATTGACTTTTGGTAATACACATTATAGGAAGAGAGCAGTAGGAGATACATGTTAGAA
>NW_007812017.1:0-960 GCF_000696425.1 Galeopterus variegatus | reverse complement strand
CCCGCCGCTCGTGCCTCTCCCTTGTCGGGCTCTAAAGCCGCCGCCTCCTGGAGGCCTTTCCGGCATTGCGCGGTCCTGGCCCAGACTTTCTGGGCCTCGGCCTCCCCACGTGTAGACAGGGAGGGAGGACCCAACGACCTGCGGTGGCTTTCAGGCCGCACGCCTTAGGGTAAGGCTTGTCTCCGGGCGTTTCTGCTACCCCGACTGGGTTTGCCCGCGGCCGCCTCCCCGCCGCCTGCGCTGGGCTCGGGGCTACCAACGCCCGAGGGAGGAACGGGTGGCCTTCCTCGCTCGCCGCTGGGACTCTTGGTGCCGGTTGGAGAAGAGGCAAAGGGTTTTGTGACCAGCCCCGGAAAGGTAGGGGAGAGGGCTGTGGCTCGGGGGCGCCCTCTGCAGAGGCACTAACCCTTCCTTTCTCCCAGTGTACCTGAGGTGCACCGGTGGCGAAGTAGGGGCCACGTCTGCCCTGGCCCCCAAGATCGGCCCCCTGGGTCTGGTAAGTTCCCCCGGCCAAGGGGCGTTTCTTTATTGAGATGAGAGCACAGTTAAGCCCTGGTTTGCGCAAACATAATTGTGCCAGTGTCTCATCGTTGGCTTGCGTTGTCACTCCCGATTTCACCTGAGCCATTGAACTAGGTACCGCAGGAAGGTCATAGTTGAAAAATCGATCCGATACCTTACAGTCGCTCACTTAACACGTGCCTCAACTGCTGCTTTTGGTGTTCTTAAGGGCTGGGCCCGAGGAGGCGAAGTGTGAGGGGTTTGAAGTCAGGAATGGCTTGGTGACATTGGGCATCCTACTTAACCTGTTCCTGGTCAGGGAAGTTGTTATAGCATTGTCGGGAGGATTAAATGGGGTGCGGGCGAATATCTTTGTGAATAACAGTAGCTTGTGTTTCCAGTGCTGTAAATGTAACGTAGTGGTTAATATGACCGGCTTTACTTAGTCCTTACTGATCA
>NW_007812016.1:0-960 GCF_000696425.1 Galeopterus variegatus | reverse complement strand
GTTAGTCCTCCAGCTTTGTTCTTTTTCAGAGTTGTTTTAGATTCTAGGTGCTTTGTATTTCTGTATGAATTTTATAATCATCTTGTCAATTCCCACCAAAAAAAAAAGGCTGTTGGTATTTTAATTGGGATTGTATTAAATTTAGAAACCAATATAAAGAGAACTGACATCTTGACATTATTGAATCCTCCAACATGTGAATAATGTATACTGCTCCATTTATTTATATCTTTGTTTTCTCATAGCAATGTTTTACAATTTTCTGCATATTGGTATTACACTTTTTTGAGGTCAGATTTATGCCTAAGTATTTCATATATTTTGGTGCTATCATAAATGGCATTATTTTTAAAAATTTTAATTTATGATTGTTGCCCACATATAAAAATGCAGTTGTTTTTTGTATATTGATCTTTTATCCTGATACCTAGCTAAATTCACATATTAGTTCTAATAGTTATTCTGCAGATTTTATCAGAATTTTTTACATGGATAATTATGTTGTCTGCAAGTAAAGATAATTTTATTTCTTCTCTTTAAATTTGGGTGCATTTATTTCTTGTTGTATTTCACTGGCTAGAACTTCCAGTACAATGTTGAATAGAAGTGATAAGGGTAGGGAGGTATCCTTGTCTTCTTCCTTACCTTAGAGAGATACATTCTCTATTTCACCATTAAGTATGATGTTAGCTGTAGGTTTATTATAGATGCCCTTTTTCAGCTTGAGGAAGTTTCCTTCTATTCTTCCTGATTCTGAGACAAAGGCTATTTATTCCACCAGAATCTTCTGAGGAAGTAACCATGTCTGTGTAGATTCTGATCAGCCTCAGCTGGCTACAGTCTGAGAATGTTGCACTGTGTACCTTTTGCCTTGAGTTCCAGGTTGTCCCTGTTTATACTGAAGCCTAATATTGATCCTATGGGACCTGTTCAATGACACATGTACACAACAGGAAATTC
>NW_007812015.1:0-960 GCF_000696425.1 Galeopterus variegatus | reverse complement strand
TAAAATTGAGACAAGAGCATGGAGACTTCCCATATACTCTCTGCTTCTCCCACCCCTCTCCCCTGCATACATCCCCCCATTATCAGTATCCCCCAAAGGAAATCCCATAGTTATTAGCAGTGACTCCCCATTTCCTCCAACTCCTTCAGCCCTGGGAAACCACTAATATACTTTCTATCTGTATAGATTCACCTATTCTGGAAATTTCATATAAATAGAATTGTACAATATGTAGTTTTTTGTGATTGGCTTTTTTCACTTAGTACAATGTTTTCAAGGTTCATCCATGTTGTAGCACGCATCAATGGAACATGTATCACTCCTTTTTTATGACTGATATGTCTCAGAGTGAATCTCTGCATTTATTCTACTTGGAGTGTGTTGAGCATCTCAGACATGTAAATTAATGTTTTTCATTAAATTTGGGAAGTTTTAAACCATTACTTCTGTGGTACTTTTTCTGCTCATTACTACTTCTTCTCTCCTTCTGTTACTTCCATTACATTTATGTTGGCTTGCTTAATGGCATCCCACATTTCACTAAGGCTATGTTTGTTTGGTTGGTGCTTTTAATGGTGTCACACATTTCTCAGAGGCTCTATTCATTTTTTTTTTTCATTCTTTTTTCCTCTCTAATCTTAGGATCACATAATTTTTAATCAACTTTTTTCACATTGTTGATTCTTTCAGCAATTCAAATATACTATGAATGCCCCTCTAGTGAATTTTTTATTTCAATTTTTGCTGTATGGTTTAACTCCAAAATTTCCATTTTGTTCTTTTTTATTTTATCATTTCTACTCTTTACTTATGTGATATTCTCTATCTGGTAAACTAGCTAGCCTACTGTTGACTTGTTGTTCTCATGGAGCTATTAGCCTCCTCTTACTTGCTTACCCCCAAGATCTATATTGTTTTAAGGGCACCCTTTGCTTGACTTTCCCCACACTCTTTTCCAAG
>NW_007812014.1:0-960 GCF_000696425.1 Galeopterus variegatus | reverse complement strand
ATCAAGTAGTATATTTCAGGAATGCAAGTATAATTCAATATCAGGAACGCTTCAACATATTTGATTATAAATGCATCCACAAATTAAAAGAGACAAGTTAGATAATTATATTCTTTAATCCTTAGGAAGCATTTGATAAAATTTGACAGCTGTTCTTTTTAAAAAATAAGAACAGTTATTAAAAAGTCAGTAGCAGACAACATCTTTAAATAGCAAAACACTAAGCCACATCAAAGAAAATGAGGGACATAAGGAAGCACTTTCGGACTAACGGTACTCACAGCCCCCCTCCAGGACACCCTTTGTAGGATGCAAGCACCACGTGGGCAGGATTTTGTCTTATTCGCCAGAGTATTCTGAGACCTTAGAGCTCCTTGACTCTTAATGTTCAATCAATATTTGCCGAATAATCAAAACCATGAGGAACAATGCAGAACTACCTGCTACCACTATAATACTCAACATTGTTTTGGAAATTATAACAAAAACAGCAGAACAAGGAAACAAGGTAATTGGTGTAACACTGGAAAAGCAGAGATAAAAACCATCTATTTGCTACTAATATTATTTTATACCTAGAAAGCCCAAAATATTCTAATATAAAAAATGAATTCTAATTAATAAATTTCATAAGGTGACATAAATTAAATATACATAAGTCAATAATCCTTCTTTATTATGATAATAATTTCTTGGGAAATGAAATGGGATAGTTTTTTCATTCATAATAGCAACAGAATCTATCAAGTACTTCAAAATCAATTTAACAAGACCAAGATCAATTTAGCAAGACTAGAAAAAAACTATAAAACCTTCTAGAGAGCCATAAAATAAGATTTAAACAAATGGAAGACACAGCATGTTTTTAACTGGGTAAACAATATCATAAAAGTGTCAATTTTTTAACACAAAATTTTGATGCAATTTTAATCAAAATCCCAAAAGGATTTAGGGCTTTTT
>NW_007812013.1:0-960 GCF_000696425.1 Galeopterus variegatus | reverse complement strand
CACACCTGGTGTCTATTTTTAGTGCATGGCGATCGATGCAGCCTGCGCCCACCTGGCAGACAGCACACGGGCAAGCTCAGGGAAGACCGGACAGTTTCATTTAGTCTTGTACTAAACCTGGAGACCAGCGGTTCTCCAGTTCAGAGGAAGAGGCAGGTAGGCAAGCAGTAAGAGCCGCAGGTGGCCTTTGCACCCTCCTGGGCCAGCCACACGAGGCTGAGGGTGGGGCAGGAGCCCAACACAAGGGTGGCACTCTGCTCCTGCTGGCCCTGCTGTGGGGCAAGGGTGGGACCCACCTATTGGAGGAGTGGGGACAGCTACCGCAGAGCCATGATGCCCTGGCACAGGTGCCCCACCTGAGCTGGCCCCACCAAGAACAACTTGGGAAGAGTCCAAGAAAAGGTGCAGGCCCCAGGCCTCCTGGGCCACCCTGTCCCAGCAAAGGGCAAGCTGCTCAGCAGGCCACAGCTGTCTTTCAGGGCCGGGGGTGCCCTTCAGAGGTGAAGCCTGGTCTAGAGCTCAGGGACTGTCCTGGGGTTTTTGTCAGATTCACACTCAGGAGAAAGGTGGGCGTGGAGGACCTGGTTCTCACACAACTGCACACAGAAGCCGCACAAAAGTCAGCACCATTGAGTCCAAGGACAGGTGTTAGCCTGGCTGGCAGGAGAGGCGTGGACAGAGGCAGTCCCAGGCCAGGTGCCCTCTGCTCATGTCCCTCCTCCATGGCTGCAGAGGAGATGGAAGGGGACCACGTCGCCGTGATGCTGTTGGGAGCAGGAGGCTGATTAGAAGCTTCGGGCAGGTCAGTTTGACTTTCCCTAACCCCCAGGGGGAAGGTGGCTGCCCAGCAGTGTGATTCCAGGGCACCAGAAACCCAAGAGGCCCTCCACACGGAGTGACACCATGCGTTGGCAGAGTCTCGCTCCCGTGGGCAGCGTCTGTATAGAACATTAAAACACA
>NW_007812012.1:0-960 GCF_000696425.1 Galeopterus variegatus | reverse complement strand
TCTACATTTTATTCATAAATTATAACATCACTTTGTACCCCATAAATGTATACAATTATAAGTTGTCAATTTACAATTAAAAAAATAAATTTTCATCCCTCTATTCCTTATATAACACCCATTTTTCTGTGGGCTACACATTTTTTAACAGATTATCTATGTCTCATGGGTCATGGCCTTAATCCCTAGACAGTGAATTTTAGGGCTGGGAACATTTTCGAAACTCTTTCTCAGTGTTTGCTTCCCAAGGGCAGAAGAGAAAAGGATTTATTAATGAAAAGAAAATAGAGTGTTCTCTTCACAAAGACGTGACTGAGTATATATAGAACACTGCCCAGGAATCACAAACAACTACTGTGAACTGATGATGAGAAACCTAAGGAATCAAGATAAAATACTAAGCTACTATTCTAGAAAAAAATAATCACAATAGTTTTTAAAAAATAGACACCAGACATGAATTTTTCATTACTTTTGAAAACAGCAGTGTAGATTTTTAGCAGATGAATTCTATTGTGACAATTTCAGTGTCTTTCAAATACATGAATGGAGAAAAGAGCTAATTTATTTTGTGGGAGAATGATCAACTTACATGAGATTGCTCTATTTATGAACATTCGAACTCTAAAAATACTGGATGTTTCTGAAATATTCCACCAAATCAATCTGTGTTGCGATGAACCTTCCTTGACCCATACTAGTTTCAAATGCTTTGCCCAGTATGGGTCGGTTACACTCTATAAATGCTGTACAATTGTTAACTTAGACCTTACTTCATCTTTAACTTGGAGATTGCCTTTATCTCTCTGACACTGGGTCCCGGGTCGACTTCTTTCTTGGTTACTCTCGTGCTTTAGCTTAATAGCTTCCTGAAAAAAAAAAGATACATGGAAGGTAAATGTTTTTAGATCTTTGATGTCTGAAAATACCTTATATTAACTATTGCTATCAGTTATCATA
>NW_007812011.1:0-960 GCF_000696425.1 Galeopterus variegatus | reverse complement strand
CACAGTGTTCTTACAGAACCATCTAGTGCACTTGCATGAGAACTACGAGTCAGTTGAGTGAGCTCCCCTCGTTGTTCACCCTGGGGGACTGAACTAATAGCACCTTATAAGGTAAATCTCATTATAACGAGTTTTTATTTTATTTTCTTATTTTGTCAGGGATATACTTTAACCTGCATTTATTTTTTAATACATGTACTTTTAATGGATTTCAACTCAAGGCTTATATGGTGGTAAGCTTTCTGTGTTGATTTGACTGGGCCATGGGGTACTCAGATTAAACATTATCTCTGAGTGCATCGGTAATAAGAGTGTTTCTGGGTGAGATTAGTGTTTGAATTGGTAGACTCAGTAAAGTACATTGCCTTTGCCGAGTCACGTGGGCATCATCCAATCCACTGAGCACCTGAACAGAGCAAACGGAAGAGGAAGAAAGAACTTCCCCCTTTTTTCTCTGCTTCACTGCTTGAGCGGGGACATCTCATCTCATCTTTACCTACCCTTGGGCTGGGATTTACATGTCACCTTCCTCGATCTCCAGCTTGCAGATGGCAGATCACAGGACACCACAGTCACATGAGCCACTTCCTCATAATAAACCAATCTCTCTCTCTCTGTATATATGTAAATATTTTGTTTCTCTAGAGAACCCTGACTAACATGGTTTGTTATTTTAAAAGCCCTCATTTGGGAAAGGCAGAATTAGTAAATTGAGAAAACAGAAAGATTTTGGTGTCCTCAATAGATCAAGTTCACATACGACACTGGTGAATGCTATTTTCAAAGTGATTGGTTGTAATCATAGAATACTGGAGCTTTAAATACTATGGAGCCGTTCAGATATGGCCAGCAACAGAACTGAAAAGGTGGCCCCAAATTTCTACTTGGAGGTACTGATTCTGTCATAAATGCTGAAGCAAATTTTAAGCCACATTAGAAATTGGAGTCCTATTACTTGGA
>NW_007812010.1:0-960 GCF_000696425.1 Galeopterus variegatus | reverse complement strand
CAGTGTTTCTGTTGAGAAGTCTGCTGTTAGCCTGATGGGGATTCCCTTATAGGTGATTTGACGCTTTTCTCCTGTTGTTTTTAAAATTCTTTATTTGTCCTTGAATTTTGAAAATTTGACCATCATATGTCTTGGAGATGTCCTTTTTGGGTTGAATCTGTTTGTGGATCTTTGAGCTTCTTAGATTGGTAAGACAGTATCTCTCCCAATACGTGGAAAGTTTTTGGCTATTATTTCATTAAATAGGCTTTCAATGCCATTTCCTTACACTTCCCCTTCTGGTACACCCATAATACTGATATTTGTTTGCTTAAGTTTGTCAGAAGGTTCTCATAGGTTTTCCTCATTTTCTAAAAACCTTTTTTTCTGGTCCATCTGTGTTAATTAAAAAAGCCTGTCTACTAGTTCAGAAATTCTTCCATCCACTTATTCTAGCCTACTGCTTATGCTCTCAGTTATATTTTTTATTTTGTTGAATGAATTCTTCAGTTCCAGGATTTCTGCTTGGTTCTTTTTTATTGTTTCTATATCTTTGTTGAATTTCTCAAACATGTCCTAGAAAATATTCTTGACTACATTGAGATACCTATTTTTTTTCATCCATCTTATTGAATTTTCTTAGTGTTGCCATTTGGGATTCTTCTTCAGGTTATTTGCTGATTTCCTGTTGTTTGGAGTCTGATATTGGAAAATTGTAATCTTTTGGGGGAGTCATGTTTCCCTGTTCATGCTTCTTGTATCTGCATTGATTTTGGGGCCAATGATGTAGTCACTCTTTTTAATTTCAGGAGAGTTTTTGAAGGAACAGACTTTTTCCCATAGAAGTGTTCTATATTGACAGTAGGGTTGTGCATTTTAAGTTTGCATCTGGGTAACTGTGGTAATGCAGGCTTTGAGTGACTTCTTCAACTGTTTTCAGTTTTGGAGTTGTCTGTGGGTGCCTTTGTGGCTTAGGCAATG
>NW_007812009.1:0-960 GCF_000696425.1 Galeopterus variegatus | reverse complement strand
AACCTGTAGCCTCAGCGCTACCAGCACCACACTCTTCAGGGAGATTTTTCTGAAACAACCTTGCATACTAAACTGTTGAAGAACTGATTAAATTTATGTTGGGTTTCAAATGCTTATGAAGGTGATCCACTGGAGAATGAAAAATTAATTCAAATAAATCTTGATCAATTAGCAATCATCCCCATTTTCTTTGAAAACTCTTATAGACCTTAGATTAAAATTGGGTGGGATCCTAAGAGATGTTATCATTACAAGTAGGCAATGAATGCTTCCCTTTAAAGTAGCTTTTTAAGAAACATCACCACTGTGGGAGACAAACCTAAGTTGGCCAAAGAGTGCAAACCTTATGGCCCCAAGTAGAAAATAATATGGTTTTTACTGTAGAGTCAAGGGGACCCCAAAGCAAAAATAGATGATTTTGCCACTGGATACATGGCTTTGAGAAGATTGAAAACATTAGAAAGTCCTTTTATTGATCTGCAAGTAGGTACTGAACTGCTTGAAAAATACCCTGCTTCCTTCATATACACTGATCACTCACTCCCTCCTTACCCTAGCCTCAACTTCTTTAAGGAAGAAGACCATTAGGGGTGAGGCTGAGGTCTTCCTGTCTCCAATAGGGATTTAGGGTCATATGCAATTTTCCAAATATGCTGGGGAATTTTGAGAAGAGAGATACTCAAACTTTTATGTTCGGTTGCATATAAGCACCCAAGCAACCATCTTAACTTGTTTCCATAGGGAATGGGGTTCCTGCATTGAGCTAATGGAGGTTGATCAATGTTCACGGAAGCTAAAATGACGTGTGGTGGGGAATTTTGAGCTGATTCAATGCACTATTGCCATTTCTACTTCTGAAGGAGTAGTAGGAATTGGTGTGCTTTGTCCTTATATCTCAGTGTCTCATAAATGCCAAAGAATATTTGCCTAGTTGGAAAGAATAGAGAGAGAAAAGTGTTA
>NW_007812008.1:0-961 GCF_000696425.1 Galeopterus variegatus | reverse complement strand
AATGAAATGTGTGTACAACTTTTGCACTAAAAACTAGAAAACACTGTTGAAAAAGACTTAAAAACATGTAGTATTGTTCAGACAGTAATAATCCCCTAATTGATCTACAACTTCATTTTGATCTTTACCAGAATTCTGGCTTGCCTTGGTGCAGAGATTGACAAACTTATCATAAAGTTTCTATAGAAATATAAAAGACCCAGAGTACCCAAAACAATCATTACATAGTGCCTACATCCATCAAAATCTCCTTTATTTAAAAAGTATTAAAAGGAGACCAAGTTATTTTCCATAAAATAATGGACATAGGGTTGTTATCTGAAGCATCTTTTTAGTATGAGAGAGAAAAATTCTTGGCAGAAATACACTTGCTTATCACCAAAAATAGAGTTTAGGTCCAGAGGCAGATAAGGCAGATTTACCGTTATCTTCCATCTAGCCAGTTTGAAATTCTCTGTTGTCAGCTTGTAAACAACATCTACCCAGCAAATTCACCCAGCAGAGTGTGAATCTAATCTGTTGTCGAAGTGCATACAGAGAACCACTAGATGTGAGTGCACAGTGGAAATGCCTCATGAGGACGCAGCAAGAAGGTGGCCATCTGTAGCCAAGAGGAGAGGCCTCAGGAGACACCAAACCTGCTAACACCTTAATCATGGGCTTCCAGCCTCCAGAACTGTGAGAAGAGGAATTTCCGTTATTTAAGTTTCTCCCTTTGTGATATTTTGTTCTGGCAGCCCTAATAGACTAGTACCAGGAGGTATGCATTTCTTCCTCTCTCATACTGACAATTCTATCCCCTTCTACAGAAAACAATGCCTTAGGATATTATTTTTAAGAAAAACTTTCACAAAGGGTATAGATAACACAAAGTCAAAAATGGATAATGATTCCATTGAACACCTAGATCCAGCATGCTAAAGACAGTCTTCCCTCTGCTATAAAGAGTTAATGAGCTGAT
>NW_007812007.1:0-961 GCF_000696425.1 Galeopterus variegatus | reverse complement strand
CACATGTAATTTCTTCCTCCTATGAGCCTCTGGGGTCCTTCCCCCTCTCTAGTAACACTGAATTCATAATGTGTGTGATTGAAGCAGGGAGAAGCCTTTTCACCACAGGCCCCTCACTTCCTCCGGGCCACTAATATTGCTGAAATGGATAAAAGAACCTCAGGGTGATCTCAGCCATTTTCAAATGATTTTTAGATAGTTACGTGTTGTAAATAAAAGCAGGTTGAGTGGCTAGTGACAGGAGGTGATAGCTGAGCTAAAACCAAAAAAAAAAAAAGAAAAAAGAATGAACGAATGAGTCAGGGGGACAGCGAGTGTGAAGTTCCTCGGGTGGATACTCACCCGGACAATTCACAGAAGAAAGAGTTCAGTGTAGGTGGAACACAGTGAACAACTAAAGGGTACCAGAATATGCCACCCGCAAAATGCCTTTTTGGCATGTGGATTATTTTGAGCTAAAGGCGTTTGAGAATGAGCAGGAACAAGAAAGTTTTTAAAAACAGGGCAAAAGTTTTCATTTTGTAAAGGAAATTTCATTCGTAAAGGGTTAGGGTTAGGAAGAGTACTCTTAACAACTCTTATCAATGAAGAAGGTACTGACGTAAATGTGCATAACAAACCTTCCTAAACAACCCTCCTTTACCGTACTTTTCCTGGTCACCTGCTACGGTTTGAAATGTCCCCTCCGAAACTCATGTTGAAATTTGTTGCATTGTGCTGGTAGTAAGAGGTACGACTGTTCAGAGGTGATTAGGCCACGTGGGCTCTGCCCTCACGAATGGATTAATGTCATTCTCACCGGAGCAGGTTGTTATAAAAGTGAATTCAGCCCTCACTTGCCTGTCCACCTTCTGTCATGAGAGGACACAGCACAAAAGCCCTTACCAGATGCCAGTGCCATGCTCTTGGACTTCCCAGCTTCCAGAACTGAAATAAACTGTTCTTTATAAACTACTCAGTC
>NW_007812006.1:0-961 GCF_000696425.1 Galeopterus variegatus | reverse complement strand
CAGTTATGAGCCATGTGTGTCAACGTTGTGGAAATGAAATTTGTACCCCCTGGACCCACGCAGATTGATTTGATTCTGGGCTGAATAGAAATATAGCCTGCACTAGTCAAATATGTTTCGAGTGCACCTGCTGTGTACACGGTGCTTGGACGAAACAAAGACATTCAAGACACAGTCCTTTTCCTCAAAGAATGTACAGTCCAGATAACAATTTTATAAAGCGTCTAGGAGTCACATACGTAATATCCTAGTCTGTTAAGTTAGTAGACTATTATTTTTATTCTTATCAACTATTTATTGATCACCCTCTAAGATATAGGTACTATATCTATATATAGATAGAAAACATTTCACAATTATCTATTATAATTGGGAATCAACTCTGTACTGGAGAACTGCCTGTAGAATATTTATCAGGGTGTGCTTTTGGGAATACACCTGGGGATGTGAGAAAGCCAAAGTGGAACAGAGGAGAGGCTGACCCACACCTCCAGACTTGGGTGCCCCTTCAGAATGTCTCAAATAGAGGCAAGGGCGGTTCCCAGTGAGGGGTGTGGCTGTGAGTGGCGCCTGGTTGCAGCACCTGGGGGATGGGAGTGTCTGCCCCCGAGGAGGGCACCTGGTGGAGCACCATGGCCTCCACTGCAGGTACTCACATTCATTCTTACCACCACGGGTCACGGTATTGGATGCTTTCTGCTTGCCATACCCAGAGCTGAGAGTCTTAGCTAAATTTTTCTTAAAAAAAAAAAAAAAAAATGCATTTTTAGAAATGCATTTAGAGATGAGGCATTGAGGGGCAGAATTTATCTAAGATTGCACAGCTAATACATGACAGGCTGAGGGATGGGGTGGGGGTTACTTATCAAACCACACTTCTCACTTAATCTTCACAGTACTCTTCCATGATGGGAAATATCATTCCCATTATACAAATTGAGAAACTAAAGCATGGAGAGAT
>NW_007812005.1:0-961 GCF_000696425.1 Galeopterus variegatus | reverse complement strand
CCGGTCTGTATGTGGGATCCGAACCCTCGGCGGGAGCGCCACCGCACTCCCAAGAGGCGCATTGTAGCAGTGCGCCACCGGGCTGGCCCCTTACCGGTCATTTAAAAAAAAAAAAATATGTATTGAGTATCCCCCATGTTCCCAACATTGTGCTAAGGCTACAGTGGTTGGAAAAAAAAAACCCTAATATCTTTCCTTTTTTTTTTTTTTTTTACATTTTATATTTTTCCAGCTATATTGAGGTATAATTGACAAATAAACTTGTATGTATATTCAAGGTGTACAACGTGATGATTTGATACATGTATACATTGATATAACTACCACAATCAAATTAATTAACACACCCATCATCACACATAGTAGTTTCATTTTTGGTGTGTGTGTTTGGTGAGCACATTTAAGATCTACCCTCTTGTGTGGTAAGAACACCTAACACCTAGTCTCCTAGCAAGTTTCAAGTAAACAATACAATATTATTAACTATAGTCACCATGCTGTATGTTGGATCCCCAGAACTTACAGTCTAATGAGAGCATATGACTTAAAAATAAGTATTATTTTTTGGAAATACATACTTACATATTTATGAATAAAACGATAATGGGGGAGACATAAGAAATACAGATTAAATAAGTTTGGTGATGAGTTGAGAATTATGGAATGTGGATGAGGGGTACAGTGGAGTTCATTACACACTACTTTATTTACTTTTGCATATGTTTAAGTTTTTCAAAAATAAAAAAAGCTTTTTATAAAAAGGATTAATATAAGGCATTAAATGCTAGATGCCAAATGAATGGGCAAGGCCATAGCCAGCGGATCCAGATCAGAACGACCACTCCAAGCTCTCAGATCAGAGAGCGTGAGCATGGAGCAGCGTGAGCCTGGGATACTGACCACACACACACACACCAAGAGATGCAAGTTCTGGAAGATTTTAAGAGGGTCTTCATCTCCT
>NW_007812004.1:0-961 GCF_000696425.1 Galeopterus variegatus | reverse complement strand
GACACAAGCAGAAGATGGCCATCTACAAGCCAAGGAAGGTGGCCTCCAAATGAAAACACCCGCACTGACACCTTGATCTTGGACTTCTAGCTTCCAAAACTGTAAGAACATAAATTTCTGTTGCTTAAACCACCTGGTGTGTGGTATTCTGTTATGATAGCCCTAGCAAATTAATACAAAGGCAATGCAGGAAGTAGGAGGAAATTAACTCCTAGCCCTAATGAAAATAGACCTGCTTTTGCTATAGCATGAGCTAATGACTTAGCTCTTTTCATGTGCTTCATACTCTATAGACTCTTCAAAAACAAATGCATTTTTTATTCAAAACATTGTCTGAAAGAATAAATGTCTTTTTTAAAATTACACAATTCAGCTACTTGTTTATAATAGATGTAGATACATAATTTAATATGTTAGTGAGGGGATAAAATTATATTATCTACCTTTCTTATCTTTGTTTCAAGCCTACATAGTAAAGATTATAGTTTATCACTATTTTAAAATATTGCAGTATTACAATATAAAAATTGATAAACAACCGGGTAACCCACAATCCAAGCTAAGAAATAAGATAATATATTCAAAGTCCCCCTGGTATCTTGCTGTAGTAGGCCCTATCCAGAACTCATTCACAGAACAAGCGGAAGGCACAGCCCATCCTCCAGCTGCTGTGCATATCAGTTGCTAACAGCTTTCAGATGCCTCCCTCTATAGAGAATTGACCATGGCCAAGTGGAAGCCACCTTGACCAAGAGGTTATACCTCCATGGAAGAGGGGAGCAGCCTGGAGCCAATGACTGACCTATCTGGGATACCTCAAGATGGAAACAACTCTGTGGTGCAAATGGTGCTCCAGACCCTTCATGGGATCAGTCTGATGCCCCATGACCCCCAGCTGAAACCACATTTTTTTTTTTTCCTTTTTGTCTTTTTCCGTGTCCGGCAACGGATCGCAACCCTC
>NW_007812003.1:0-961 GCF_000696425.1 Galeopterus variegatus | reverse complement strand
GCGGGAGCGCCACCATGCTTCCCAAGCGGTGCACTGTAGCAGTGCGCCACCGGGCCGGCCCGAGGCAGTGATTTCTTCAGCTGTTTTTTCTAGTATTTTTGTTCACATTTCTAAATAATATATATATTCTGCTATTCAGCAATAGATCAGTTTTAGATATACTCTATCAACTTCTTATAGTAGATAAAAGAATTTTTAGCTCTTTATATTACATTTCCTCCTTTCCCTCTTTGTTCTTCTCAGTACAGTTATTTATAATTTTTGGTTAAATCCAGATAAAGTGTTTTCAGAATCATGGCTAAATAAATATTATTAACTGCTGGTTCAACCAATACACTGTGATTATATTCTTATTCCAAATAACTTTTGTTTTCCTGCAGTTAATAATTACCTCATATTTCCATTTTAATTTTCTTTGAATATAAGGCTGTTTCTTAAAGAAGTTCCTATTTTAGATTGTGTCTTGCTTCTGATATAGACACACTTGACAAGTCCACTTAGATAGTATATGTAAAATGTAAGTATAAAGTAAAAAGACTGGTTTTCATGTGTCTTGTACAAGCAAAGAAAGAAAGAAGACAGCAAGGACATGTGTTAACAGACTTCAGCTTTCACAAATAGTTGCGCCAGCTCTATTTGGTTGTGTGTAATTACTTATAGGTTTTCTTTTTGTAATAATATACCTAAATACTATGGAAATATATTTGTGTATGTATGTGTATATACATATATGTGTGTATGTATATATGTGTATGTATGTACGCATACGTATGGTGGAAACGGACAGTCCCCTGAAATCTTAGTACTAACCACTGTTAACCATTGTCATTCAATCTTTTATTGTGTGCTGAGGCGAATAGAATATATTTAATGTTGTATTAAAAATGTGTCATTATTGGAATATATTATAATTTTGGGGGGAAATTAGCAGTTAGCATGGGAGATATTTGACAAAGTAACA
>NW_007812002.1:0-961 GCF_000696425.1 Galeopterus variegatus | reverse complement strand
TTAAAGAAGGCTATGGATGTGGGGATATGGTTGTGGTTGGAGAGGCTAGAGAAAAAGAAAAATAATTTTTATGTAAGAAGGCATCTGGTAGAGTATATTTTTGTCCTAGAGTAAAATGACTGGCTATTTAGAAAGTAGGAAGTAAGGGACAAAAACAGAATGTCTGAGTAAGTCTTGATAATGGTTTATGTAGATAAGTTTGTTAAAAAGGTTTTTACAGTAAAAAAAATTAATAGGAGGATTTAAAAACAAATTATATGTGAGTTTTTCTAAAAATTAATGTGAAAAGTATTCTAATACAGGGTTAGAATTTGCTCTCCTGCATGGAACAACCAGATTTTCTAAAAAGACACTTAACTGCTCTTATTTAAAAATTGTAAAATATTTCCTTTGTCTTTTAGATAACTGGCCTAGGGAGCTTATTTCATGTTTTATCATAATAGGTTCTTGTGCTCTCTGCCTTTAAAACCCTTTGTCACTTTGGTTTTGCTTTTTGTAATAATTCGTGATTTTATTCAACTAAGTGTTTTAAGCCTTTTGTTATTTAACAAAGCTTTCCAACACCAAATTCTGAAAGCTCAACATTTTAACTTTAACTTTGAGGAATTCCAAGGGCCCTGGATTTTCTCAAAGGATATATAAAAGGTGTATCAGAACTAATTGGCTTATTTAATAAATTAGACTATATAGGAAAGCATTGTCAGTACTAAAGGTGCTATGGATATGTATTCCAAAATCTTGTAAGGTTCTTAAATATCTGTGTCTTGATATAAATGCTACCGGTCATAATCTTGGTTTAATTATAACTTTAAAATGTTATGTCTTCAAATATTTCATGAAAAAACTCTGATACAGTTTCCTGACAAACTTTGAGTTCATAGCTTTAAACTAAAGTTCCAAAAATTTTAACGAAGAAACTGATGGGTTGTGATATTGTTCACAAAAGTCAAGACAATGAAAG
>NW_007812001.1:0-961 GCF_000696425.1 Galeopterus variegatus | reverse complement strand
ATAAAAAGGAAATTAAAGAAATTAAATGTCTACTGAAAATCTTAAGAAACAATAGTAAATTTTCTCAAAGTTAAATAAAAGGAAAGATTTAATAAAGGATAAAGGCCAAAACAAGTAAATAAAAAGCATAAGAGCAGTAAAATTAATAAATATATCTAAGAATTTGTTCTTTCTAAGCACTAACAACAACAATAACAACAAAAACAGTCTGCTGGTGAATAAACTGTTTATCAGTAAATTAGAAATGAAAAATATAGAGATCAACCCTTATTAAAGAAAAAAAAAGTCCATTACACTTTTGTCTGATGTAATTGGAAAAGTTAAACAAAAGTCTTTCTTCAAGAATTAAAAAGTCAAAATTTACAAATAGGTAGTGCAGAACTGAAGAGATCTACTGATGAAGATGTTGGAGAAATGTATTAAAGAATTTAAACATGTTCTAGTCTGTTCAAACCTGAAAAAGAAACACTTGAAAGGAGAGAACAAGTTGACAAATAAATCTGGATTAGAAATTTTGTTTAAAAATAACTACAAAATATAATGGAGAGTGTATTGAAGGATTTCATCCCAGCGGCACAAGGGAATGTTAAATGGGACTCACAAAGTTTCATTTATAAAAAGATAGATAGAATTCACAATGAAAGTTTAACTCAGTCTTTAGGGGCTTAGTAACACAGAGCCAAAGTGCATAAAGCAAGATCTGTGAGATATACCAGGAAGAACTGACAGAAACCCAAGTGCAGGTGAATATTTTTAATAGTTCTCTCCCAGCTTTTGGCATATCAAGTCACCTAACATAAATGAGGATGTAGTGAATGTCAACGATATGACTAACAATGCTGAATTAGACAAAACAGATCTTTGTTTACAGAGAAAAGGTGAAGAAATGGCTCATTTTATAACTGCTTTATCTATTCACAAGTGGTATCTCCTTAGAGGGTATTAGAAGAAGCTGTCACAT
>NW_007812000.1:0-961 GCF_000696425.1 Galeopterus variegatus | reverse complement strand
GCCCCAAATATTACTTTTTCAATCAATTTTCTTTTTGCCAAAAAGCTCCAAAGACATGACAAACATGAAAGAATATTTTTCTGCTAAAATATAAAATAAAAGTTGAACAAAAAAATTCAAACACACGTTTGCAAGGAGAGAATTAGCCTGTAAAACCACAGGATCACTGAAAATGAGTTTGAGTAAGAGAGTGATATGAAACATATATCTCCTTGGGAGCTTTCCAGCTCTCCTCAGAGGATTTGCCCTAACTGGTTGTTAGAACTTTTCTTTTTCCTCCCAGACTGGCTTATTCCTAATTGACTGTTTTTATTTAACTAATGACTGTTAATTAACCAGCACTATTAGAACTTTATAGGCCATTTATGCATTGATGGGTGGTTTTAAGAGCCTCTTATTTGGCACAAACCTGAGTTTGAGCATCTGATCTTTTCAAGAGCAGCATAGAAGGACAATTTCCATAATGACAGGGCTTCTGAATGGTGGATTTTGTGTGAAAAGCACCTGAGTGCCTTGGAGATCTACATTTTTTCCCCCATGGCTTTCTTAACATCCGTTGCCACATTTCTCTGCGACACTGAATCATTTCCACAGCAAACTGCTGTGACCCTGAACAGCCTTCGAAGGGGCAGGCTGGATACATGCCAAACACATTTTTAGAAGGTTTTTTTCCAGCCAAATGTATTAACCACGTCTAAGCAACCAGGTACCGGGGGATGACACATCTATGTCCCATGTTGACTACAAATAAGAGAAAGAAGAAAAGGAAGGAGGAAAAAGAGGGGAAAAAAAGGAAAGAAGAGGAGGATGTGGAAAGAAAACGAAAGGGGGGAGGGATGAAAAAGAAAAAGGTGTTTTAAAAAAGCAGAAAGAGAAAGTTTCAATGACAAAAGCGGTCAGGTACAGTCGTCGCTCTCACCCCAGGAAGACCCCCAGTCTGAGGACAGTACCAAACTCGACA
>NW_007811999.1:0-961 GCF_000696425.1 Galeopterus variegatus | reverse complement strand
GTCTCTGGAGAGCTGGAAGTACCTATAAGGTCGACCATTAAACCCTGAGCTGCACAAAAAGTCTTCCCTAGGGAAACAGCAGCAAAGCAGGAATTTAGCTCAACAACACAGCTCAAGTACTGGTTCCCACAGGAAGTTCCCGAGTTAGAAGTAAGCAAAGGACAAAAAATGAGTTCCGACCCAGGCACACCATCAATGCCTTGGGGCCCACCAGGGGACATGAGGAATGGAGCCAGGGGCAGGACACCCACCCACAACCACACACACTTCCAGCACCTCAGGACCTGCACAGGAACCCAAGGCTTGGAGCCAGGGGTGGGACCCCTCTCCCACAACCAGGCACACCACGCCAGCACCTCAGGGCCCACCTAGGAACCTAAAGCATGGAGAAGGGGAATGGACCCCCCTCCCACAACCAGGCACACCGGGCCAGCACCTTGGGGCCCACCGTGGACCCAAGGCATGGAAAAGGGGACCAGGTTCCCCTCCCACAACCAGGCACACTGTGCCAGCACCTCAGGGCCCGCCTAGGGCCCAGAGGCATGGAGAAGAGGACTGGACCCCCTCCCACAACCAAGCACACCACACCAGTGCCTAAGGGCCTACCCAGGGACCCAAGGCATGTAGCCAGGGATCAGACACTCTCCAAAACCAGGCACACCACCAGCACAAAGGAGCATGCCAAAAACATCACCCCCATGCGGGTGGCCCACCACAGCCACCACAATAAACATGGCTGCCACGAAAGCGGCTAGATGCCACAACCACCACATAGATGGTCTGCCAGCCACTGGAGTGCACTGACCAGCAGAGGTAAAGAAGAGGATGTCTCTCCACAAAGCCCATTTCAGAGTGAAGAAGTATCTGCTCTATGATAATATTGGGGGACCTGATCACACTGATTGGACAGATCACCTATGCAACAAATCAACAGAGTAACCATTATTCTTTCAGAAGGAGA
>NW_007811998.1:0-961 GCF_000696425.1 Galeopterus variegatus | reverse complement strand
GGGTCAGGTATACCAGACCCTCTGGCAGCACGTAGAGAGCAGAGCTCCCAGACCTGACAGTTTGTGACTTTTACTGTGATGCTTTATTCCTACAGGGATGAAGAAAAAAATGAAAAATATAGCCGCAGCCAGGGCGAGGGGCTCCCTGCTCCCCAGTGTTTTCGCTGTTGCGACCCCACTACCCCCATGTACCAGGCGATCCCAGCGCCCCAGATCAACATCACGATCTTGAAAGGTCAGACCGCTGCAAAGACGAGCCCAGGGCACCTCCCCGGGGGCTGCTCCATGCTGATCCAGAGAGAGACAGTGGAGTTAGGGTAGGGTAGGGCAGGGCGGGACCAGAACGCTCCCTGGGACACAGAGCAGAGGCAGACTGTCATCTAGAGGGGAAGGAGGGGGAAATTCCCAGTTTGAGGCTCTGGCTTTTCCACGAGGAGGGATTGAAAAGGGGCCCACAGGACCAAGAACCAGAGAGGAAGCCTGAGGGCCGCTGGGGGCCTCACCCCTCCACCAGCGTTCCAAGTTTTTTGTTTTGAGGCTTGGTGCCCACAGCTCGCTTTCTGAAAAGCCATAGCATGAAATGCTCACCACGGTCCTGCACATAGCAGATAACCTTGCACAGCCCTGCGAAATCTAACTGGGAACACTTTCCACCCAGATCCCAAGCCGAGCCCAGACATCTGCAGCTCATTTGCTCAGAGTGAGCCGTGGGCCTGGCCACGGAGCCTGTTGCTGTTGGGCAAACCCATATGTTCCTTTTTCTTTGCCAGGGCTTTCCAGAAGGGAAAAAAATATATTGCTTCTGGATGAAAATAGAACAATCCTTGAGATTGAGTCTGCTTGCTTGACCAATTTGGGAATCAGAATATCCTGGTGCCCAGGAGGGGAGCCTCACTCAGGGGAGGGGGGCAGACAGGGAGCTCACCAGGTCGGGGCACCTGGGGCAAGAAAGCACAAAGCT
>NW_007811997.1:0-961 GCF_000696425.1 Galeopterus variegatus | reverse complement strand
CCGCGCTCAGCCAGTGAGTGCACCAGCCATCCAGGTATAGGAATTCTTTATATATTCTATTCCAAATTCTTTGTAGATATTTTTTCCTAATCTCTCAGTTTCTTTCACTTTCTGAACAGTGTTTTTTGAACAGCAGAAACTTTAAATTTTTATTAAATCCAACATACCAGTTATTACTTTTATGATTAGTGCCTTTTGTGTCTTGTTTAAGCAAACTTTTCCTACCCCAAGGCCATGAAGATATTTTCTGATATTACCTTTTAGAGACTTTATAGTTTTACCTTTTCACATTTAGGTTTATGGTCCATATTGCTGTGGTTCGAATTGTATCCCCAAAGTTCATATATTAGAGGCTTAATTCCCACTGTTAACTGTTGAGGCTGGGAAATCCTATTACGGTAATTGAAAGGTGGGGCCTTGAAGAAGTGATTAGATTATAGGACCACGCTGCAGTGAATGGATTAAAAATGGTGTCCATGGGCGTGGTTCTGAGGGCTTTAAAAAAGAGATTGCACCGGGAGCTCTCTCTGCTCCAGCATTTTCTGCCATGTGAGACCCCTGGGTCACCGTTGCCACAGCGAAGGCCTTCACCAGCTGTGTTTCCTGGACTTTGGACTTCCCCACCCCTGAAACTATAAGAAATAAATTTTTTCTTTATAAATCACCCAGTTTCAGGTATTTTGCTATAAGCAACAGAAATGAACTAATATATGTATTAAATTAATTTTTGTTTGTGTGGTGAAGTCTGAGGATAGAGTGTATTTTTATATATCAATATCCGGTTGCTTCAACATCACTTATTGAAAAGACTCTCATTTCCGCCTCTGAATTCAACTGATGCCTTTGTGAGAGTCCATTTCCAGACTCTCTGTTTTATTTTATTTTTTATCAATATGTCTGTTTTTACATCAAAACCACACTGTCCTAAGGACTTTAGTTTTCTAACAAGAAATGAAAATTC
>NW_007811996.1:0-961 GCF_000696425.1 Galeopterus variegatus | reverse complement strand
AGCTGTCTGCACAAAGTCCAGATACAAGATGTAAGAGGAAACACAGGGGCTGACTGAGAAAGTGAAAGGAGGAAGTAATGCCCATTGAATCTTCACAGGGAGAAGAAGGCAGGTGGGGACTCAGGCTGAGCCCTGACTGCTTGCTGGGTGTGTGAATCCCTTGCCACACAGTAAACTGTTGGTCCCACCCTTGAGCAGTGCAGGGAGGATTCTTGAGGTTGAGACTCAGATTCAATGCATGTGGAATCAGGATGTAGGTAGAAACTCAAGCTCCTGGAGGAATGGGGCAAGGGGAGTGTGCACCAGGTCCCCCAGGAAAGGAAGGGGAAACCTGAGCCTCAGGTCTGATTCCCCTAACACACAGAAAAGGTGACATGAAGCCATCCTTCTCACCTGGGAGCCTTTGCAGATGCAGGTCCCTCTTTCAGGAGTGTCCAATCCCTGTGCCCCCAGCATCTCCTCCTCACCTGGCTAACTCCTACCTGATGTTGAATCTTGATTCACGGGCCATCTCCTTCTTTGACCTCTCTGATTAGGTTAGGAACCCTTCTGTGCTCTGCATAGCCCCAGGGCTGACCCCTAACCAACCATCCCATACTGAAGTGGACTGTTCAGTAGACTTGTTCCCAGCAAGGCCATGCAGTCTGTATGGGAAGATGCCAAGCACTCCTGCAGCCCCTGGTATTGTGCTTGCCATGCCAAAGGTACAGATGCATTGACACCTCATCCTTCAGGTCTCTGCCTGACTGTCACTCTGGGGACAAGGCCCATGGCCCTGTCCTTCCCAGGTGTCCTTTTAGCTGCAGTGTTACATCTGTTTCTCCAAGGGATATTCTGAAAAAGCGGATTAGATCATGTCATTACACACTCAAAAACCTCCAACAGCTCACAGGTAGAGTGTGTTAGTTATTCATAACTGTTTTCTGCCCCTCTCTGTGGGGGTATCATCACTCCCACCCCC
>NW_007811995.1:0-961 GCF_000696425.1 Galeopterus variegatus | reverse complement strand
GTTCCTTATAATACATCTCTATGTATCCATCCATCCATCTCTATGTATCCATCCATCCATCCATCCATCCATCCATCCATCCATCCATCTATCCATCATCCATCTATCTATCAATCATCTATCTATCTATCTATCTATCTATCTATCTATCTATCTATCTATCTAATCTATCTATCTATCTATCATCTATCATCTATCTATTTCCTGTTGGTTCTGTTTCTCTGGAGAAGCCAGACTAATACACTCACCAATGACTACTCCTTGCTAAACGCCCTTTTTTATCTGATTGCTCCAATGCATCTGGCCCTGCTGACCACCCGCCTCTTCCTGATGTCATCTCCTGCTTTTGCTACCATGGTTCTCATCCCTCTCATCATTTCTTTCTCAGTAATTACTTTTAAAATTCTCTTCCCCAGTGTAAAGTCTCCTGATGACACATGCTGCCCTTGGGTTTTAGCTTCCACCTCTTTTGCTGATGACTCTCCAATTCTTTTTTCTAGCCTGGACCTCTCCCTGGGATCTGAAACTTGTGGGACCAGCATCAGTCTTGGAACATTCCACTGGTGTTTCAAGTGCAACATATTTGAAACTGGGCTCATCATTGTTATTTCCTAAAATCTTTCCCTTATTTTGTCTTCTGCATGTTAGGGCTCGACATTATCCACGCACATACTCAAACCAAAATCCTGTGAGCCATTCTGCAGTCTCGCCTCTCTTTTACACCCACTCCACAATCACTGCATCTTAACAATTAAGTGTGAATATATCTATACCTAAACCTATATCTATATCTAGTATGTGTGTGTGTGTGTGTATTAGTGAAAAAGATATGTATAAACCTTTATCACTAACATTATTGCCTTATATTAATATTCTCCCAACTGGTCATCTTGCTTCTAGTTTCTTTTTTTTTTTTTTTGTCTTTTTGTCTTTTTCCGTGTCTGGCAACGGATCGCAACCC
>NW_007811994.1:0-961 GCF_000696425.1 Galeopterus variegatus | reverse complement strand
TTTTCCCTGCTGCTGGAGTTGAGCTCTATGCGGCCTGGGCGCCATGGGTGGGGAGGCCCTAATGCAGTCCAGAAGGCTTGGAGAGCTTTACTGGAGCACGTCTGGGTCTGGATGTCGCCTTCATTCCTTTCCTGTGTGAGGGCACAGGTTGGCAGATGGGCCTGCCCAGGGAGACCAGAGCCTGCACAGTGCCCAGGCTCTGCAGCATAAGCAGAGGGGTGGGCTTTCCAGGAATTTCTCAAAGGCCTCCACAGTTAGAGAGCTTCTGAGCTTGTCTGTCTTCTTGTT
This sequence comes from Galeopterus variegatus, assembly GCF_000696425.1. Taxonomy (NCBI): domain Eukaryota; kingdom Metazoa; phylum Chordata; class Mammalia; order Dermoptera; family Cynocephalidae; genus Galeopterus; species Galeopterus variegatus. The sequence continues at coordinate 673 of NW_007811994.1, read as the reverse complement.
CCCCTCATTATCAATGGCACACCTGGAGTCCGCCTCCTGAAACAGGTGCTGTTAGTTTGTTCTCCGGACACAGTCGACACAGAGCATTTTGCACAGAGCAGCTGTGTCAGCTGGTACTGACCTGCTCTCTGCTTTCAGTTCCTTCTCCTGTGCTTCAGTTTTTGCAAACACAGAGGCTCCTCCTCCCCTTGCCTTCACCACCTCAGGCTTCCTGCGGGAGGACCATGCAGTTGTTCATACTGAAGGACTTTCTCACCGGCTCACTGCTTTCACTGGTGAAGCCCATGAACAATGTCACACTAGTTCCTGTGCTCTCGCATGTATGACTCTTTGTGATTGGAACGGCTCCACCAAGCTCCTCTGTCTTTGTAAATTCCACAAGAGGTAGTTTCTTAAAGTACCAGATTCTCCCTCTGGGGTCCACGCACAGCTAGAGTGAAATGGCTGGTGTCACGGATACATGCCCATTGCAGGGCTGAACCTGGAGGTGGGGAACAGCATTTGCAAAACTGTTTTCATCTTTTTAGGGCCAAATTAAACAAATGTATCACCTCTGGCTTGCGGCAAAGCAATATTTTGAAATTAGGAAGACAGTTTTGTCCCAAAAGTTTGAATATTAGTGAGTCAAGTTTGTATAAATCAATGATTTCTTCTTAAAGTGATTTTTCTCTTC
>NW_007811993.1:0-961 GCF_000696425.1 Galeopterus variegatus | reverse complement strand
GAGCATGTGCTCCTCAGGGGAGGAGCCCGCAGCACACAGTTCCTCTTTGATTCCCCCTGGCACGGACTGACTCTGGCGCCCGCCCGCAGTCAGCTCTCCAGCAGGTTCAAGCGAGCTTGGGAGCGCTCTGATCACACTTTTCCTAACCATAAATCGGTTAGGCATTTTTCAGAACTTGTGGCTGCAGAGATGGTATCTGCCTCCCGGTAACAGGAAGTTTGCCGGGGGCTGGAGCCCAGGGTGCGGAGGAGTGACAATTGGCCTGGCCCATTCTTCCTTGTCCTCCCGCTGCTGGCTGGGGGCTCCCCACACCACCAGCCCCACCAGAGAACCACGGGGGAAGTGGGATGTGAGGCCGGCCCGCAGACCCCCGGAGGCCCCACGCTGGGGCAAGGAAGTGGGAAAGCTCAGTGAGGAGCCAAGCCAGATGAGGAGGGCAGGCCTGGCCGAGCTGGCTGGCTCCTCCCCGACCTGAGAAAATGGAGGCAGCCCCAGGCCGGTGACTGACCTAGTGGGGCGGGCGGATGCCGGACGGGCATCTGCCCTGCAAGCAGGGCTGGGCTGGGGGTCACTCACAGAGCTGGGCCAGGTGAGCAGCTCCCTCTCCGTTTCCATGTCATCCTAGCCACTGCCACCTTGGGCTGCTCACTCGGTCCCACAGCGTGGCTTGGGCGCTCCCAGGAATCTTCTTTAATGTCGGCCCTAAACCTCGAATCTGTAGTTGCTTTTTTATAGTTGTAGATTAGTTGATCAAAGACATTCTTTTTTTGTTGCTCTTGGAAATGCAAATAGCACTCTGGCAGCACAGCGCACACCTCTCAGGCTCACGCTGTCTTCTGGCGCCCCTGCTCCAGACCCATCACCATCTTTATTTCTACTTGTTATTACTATATATCTCTTTATGTTATTGAGCATAGTTATAGTAGCTGCTTTAAAGTCTTTTTCTGTTATTTTCATCACC
>NW_007811992.1:0-961 GCF_000696425.1 Galeopterus variegatus | reverse complement strand
AAAATATATATATATATGTATAGTAAGCATTGCTACTAATTTCCATGGTACCTGAGTCCCATTCCAATGTTAAAGTGACCAGATCCACAGACATTTTGCAGAAGAAGCAATGGCTATGGTGGCAGAATCAGGATGTGCAGGTGGAGGCTGAATTAGTTCCCCGTGGCTGCTGTAACAAGTTACTACAAATTGGGGACTCAGAACAACAGAAATGTATTCTCTCACGGTTCTGGAGTCTGCAAGTCTGAAATCAAGGTGTTGGCAGGGCCACGCTCTTTCAAAGGCTCAGGGAGAAACTGCTCCTTGTGTCTCCAGCTTCTGGCGGCTGTTGGCATTCCTTGACTTGTGGCCTCATCCCTACAACCTCTGCCTGCATCTCCAATTGCTTTCTTCTTCATTTCTGTCTTCTCCTCTGTGTATCTTTTATAAGGACACTTGTCATTGAATTTAGGACCCACCCAGATAATTCGGGATGGTTTCCTCATCTCAGGATCCTTAACTTAATTATATCTGTGAAGATCCTTTTCTGAATAAGATCGCATCCACAGGTTCTGGGGATTAGGAGATGGACATATCTTTTGGGGGGCCATCATTCCAACCAGTACAGAGGGGAAGTGCTTTTTGGTCAATATTTGCACATGACACTTCACCAGAAGACCTGGCCTGTGCATCCAAGCTAACACAAGGGGGGAAGGATTCCTTCTGTGCCAGAGACTGAGCTTTGCTGCTGAGTCATCTGGGCAGAAGGGTGAGCAATGAAGCCCAGATTCAGAGTTGAGGATCTCTTTCTTTGTTATTGTGAAAAAGTGTTGATTCATTGTCAATAGAGGTACATATCTTTGCATGGCACTATTCTGGGAAAATAACCCCAAATATGTAATGCAAATGCTTGTTAAGAAAGGGACACCTACATATATAATATGAGGAAATTGGCTAAACTCTCAGGTTCTCAGAAACCTCT
>NW_007811991.1:0-961 GCF_000696425.1 Galeopterus variegatus | reverse complement strand
AATCCAAGGAGAAGTTCCAGATGAATTGGATAGCTCCTGTGTCCTCGAATGAGGATTTGTACGTTTTTCGTTCTTTTTTTAGAAATTCGTTTTCTTAAATAATTTATGTAAATGTTCACAGATTACAGTTAGTCAAATTATTAAGTCATGTATAGAAGGGGGTCTTCGAAAAGTTCACAAAAGTATTCATATTTTCTTTTCATTCAATAATTCGGAGAATGTTTTGAAATACCCTCATATCATGTTTTCTTTACAGAAATGTTCTTATTATCTGCAAAATTTATAGTCCTCATCCCATTTCCAATATTTCTTCTATCCAATTTTATGAAAAAATTAGTAAATATTTACCCTGTCCCCAATAAATGCCATGACGGAGACAAAGAGAAATAGAAAAAGTGTCCTTATTTTCTTAATACTTGCGTTTTTCTTGTAGAAAGAAACATTTGGTTGAAATACAACAGTGAAATATAAAATTAAGTGAGATAATTAAGAAGCATACTAAATACAAAAAAGGTCCAGGGGAATGGTAAACATTAGAAATGTCACAAAAAGACCAGAAGGAAAAAAAGTTGTAAAACTATACATTGAAGAAACTGCTTTGAAAGCTATGCACTTTTGGACACTGCAATTGAGCAGCAAAGCAGGGAAACCACAAAGTCAGTAAAGTAAATGTTTTCCTTTTTTTTAATGGTATAGCATTTGTAGAATATGGTAATATTTGTAAACTCATTACGGTAAACTGAGAAACAGTTGATCAGCCAGAGTCACTGACTAAGGGCTGTAATTTTCCCAGGCCCTTTCTGGGTGCACTCCAGCCTGAGGATTTCAATATCCCATCACACTCAAAACCTACCTGTGACATATTTTTTGGAAGCTGCTGACTTACAGAAACAACACCTTTCTGAAGCGTTTCTTCCAAAGAGGTCACTGTTTTTTGTTTGTCTATTTTGTTTTGCTTTTT
>NW_007811990.1:0-961 GCF_000696425.1 Galeopterus variegatus | reverse complement strand
CGGCGGGAGCGCCGCCGCGCTCCCAAGCGGTGCACTGTAGCAGTGCGCCACCAGGCCGGCCCTACCATGTGTTTTCTGTTTCAATCAGATAATGTCTGATGGAGAGATGTATGGAGCTACTGATTTAATTATATTGTGTATGGTTTTTGTTACTATAATCCTTTTGAAATTTTAATGACATTAATCGTGTGAAATATTTAAAATTTTTTCCTTATTTTGTCTTAGGAATCTGTAATAATAATAGATTCAAATACTACTTCTTTAAAACATCCAGAGAAAAATGAGAAGAAACTTCAGTGTTTGAATGATGTGCTAGGAAAAAAACTTAACAAGTCTCCTATAAATGTACCTGGTAAGCAAATTTTATAACTTTTATGACAAATATTCGAATATTTGGGGGGATTATTTTGAATGTGCTCATTATGCAAATTTAATCTCATCTTATAAAATGCAAATTTTTAATTATATTATGTTATTTCTATTTTAATAGATAATGATAATGTAGTGAAGAGTTTTCAAAGGGAAATTGAGCATATCTTAATTTATTGCATTTCTTAGTTAAGTTAGTGGTTCCTAAACCTGACTGATCATCAAAATCATCTGGGTAGGCTGTCTGGTTAGAGGGTGGCCTTGTAACTGCAAGGTGAAGGATTTGGTTCCCTATGCTGGCCAGCTGCAGCTGGGTAAATTAAAACATTTTAAAATCTTGGGCCGAGCCCGTGGCGCACTCCCAAGAGTGCGGCACTGGGAGTGCAGCAGTGCTCCCGCCGCGGGTTCGGATCCTATACAGGGATGACCGGTGCGCTCACAGCGCTCACTGGCTGAGCGCGGTGCGGCCGGTCTCGAAAAGGACAAAAAAAAATAATAATAAAAAAAATAAAATCTTTATTCTTTCCCTAGACATATTGAATAAGAATTTCCAGGGCCGGCCCGGTGGCGCACTGGAGAGTGTGCCGCTTGG
>NW_007811989.1:0-961 GCF_000696425.1 Galeopterus variegatus | reverse complement strand
GGTTTTGATTTTTCTTGGGTTTTTATGGCAGTGGTAGTTATTTTTCAGGAACCAAACCCAAAACTCCCTTGAGAATTTCTTGTAAGGGTGGTCATGTGGTGGTGGATTCCTGCAGCTTTTGTCTGTCTGAGAAATATACTATTTGCCCTTCATTTCAGAAGGATTGCATTACAGGGTAAAGTATTCTTGGTTGGCAATCTCTGTCTTTTAGTATTTTAATATGCCATCCCATACCTTTCTGGGTTTTAGGGTTTGTGATGAAAAGTCTGATGTTATTCTGATTGGGGCTCCCTTACAGGTGATTTGATGCTTCTCTCTTGCAGCTTTTAAGATTCTCTCTTTGTCTTTGAGTTTTGCCAATTTGACTATAACATGTCATCGAGAGGACCCTCGGGGGTTGAATACGTTTGGAGATCTTTGAGCTTCCTGGATCTGAAGATCTGTGATTTTTCCTATACCTGGGAAGTTTTCTGCCACTATTTTGTTGAATATGTTTTCAATGCAATCTTCTTTTTCCTCCCCTTCTGGAATACCCATGACTCAGATATTTGAGCACTTACGTTTTTCTGATATCTCTCAGATTTTCTTCAATGCCTTTGATTCCTTTTTCTTTTTTCTTTTTCTGTCTGCTTTTGTTATTTCAAACAGCCCATCTTCAATTTCAGAGGTTCTCTCTCCAACTTCTGCAAGTCTGCTTGTTAAACTCTCCATTGTGTTTTTTATTTTGCCTAATAAATTCTTCAGTTTGGCAAGTTCTGCTACATTTTTTTTCAGGGCATTGATTTCCTTGTACATTTCTTATTTCAGGTTCTGTATACATTTCCTCATTTCATCATGATGTCTAGCTGAGTTGTCTTGTATCTTATTCAGTTTCCTTAGAATTATCACTTGAAATTCCTCGTCAGTCATTTCAAGGGCTTCTTGTTCTATAGGATCTAGAGCTTCAGAGTTATTACACTTT
>NW_007811988.1:0-961 GCF_000696425.1 Galeopterus variegatus | reverse complement strand
AAAACAAAACAAAACCAGAAAATGACGGACAAAGTCAAAGATGTGGAGAATATGGAGGCTTTGTGAGCTGCTGGTGGGAATGCAAAATACTATGAAAAATAGTATGATGGGTCCTCAAAAAATTAAAAAAGAATTACCATATGATCAAGTAATTTCACTTCTGGATACCAAAAATAATTGAAAGCAGGGAGTTGACTAGATATTTATCCATCCGTATTTATAGCAGCATTATTCACAATAGCCAAAAGGAGGAAATAATTCGTGTCCATCAATGGATGAGTGGATAAACAAAACATGCTGTACATATATGCAATGAAATATTACTTAGCCTTAAAAAAGAAGAAAATGCTGACACACATCTAGCTGTTAAATTATAAAATAAATAAGAATACAGGAAAGTAATCAGCTTTCCATAAAGTATATCTTCATAAAAATGTGTAGCAAGAGAAATTTAGAGATTTTACAGATAAAACCAATAAAACCTAAAGAGGTTAAAAGACTTGTCCAGTGCTGCTGTTAGTTATTACTGGCAAAGATTGGATTGGTCCTCAGAGAAACTAGTTCTCTAGCCACTAGACCACAGTGCACATGAACCACAGAAGCTGCTTGTTCAAATACACGGTTTTGGCTACTACACTCAAAGAGTCTGGTGCAGTGTGCAGGACCATTTATCTATTGGGTGTAACGGGCACAGTGTATAGGACCCACAATACTTTTAGGGGCCTATTAAAATGTTTTCTTATTTTTTTTAATCACAAGAAAAAAATACAAACTTTTAGGTTGAAGAAAAAGTTTTAAGTATAGAATATTAATATATTTGTCTTTATACTAACACATGCATAAAACATAATTTTTAACATTCTTTTCTTTTTTTAATACTGTAGCATCTTTTTTAATTCACAGGAAGTTTCCCTTATCAATGAGTATTTCCTAAAAATAAGGGATTCTCTCACATAATTCC
>NW_007811987.1:0-961 GCF_000696425.1 Galeopterus variegatus | reverse complement strand
CAATTCACTTTCCAGACAGCAGTCAGTCAGATTTTTGAAAAACCTTCTGCTTAAAATCCTCCATATTACTTCCATTGCTATGGATGAAGACAAATCTCAACAATAGAATTTCTGGTTAAAAGGACCTATTTGGGAACCAGACTCATTGGGCTTAATCCTAGCTCTGCCATTTACCAGTTGTTGACTAGTAAGTTGCTGGCCCTACCTCTGTGCCTCAGTGTCCCCAGTGGAATGGGGATATTAATCACCTGATGGGGTAATTGTGAGGATCAAATGAGTAGATGTGTGTTAAGCTCTTATAACAGTGCCTGGCACACAGCAATCACTGTCTGGTGCCCCCTGTTGTTATTGTCTTAGGGAGCTGGAGAGCTGGAGCTGAATTAACAAGACTAGAGAGGGTTGCCAGATAAGACTGGAGAGATGGGCTCACTCCTATATTCTCACCACCTAGATGGAGCTTGACCTGTAGGAAGTGTTCAGTAAATATTCATTGGATGGATGGATGGACAGATGGATGAAAGAATGAGATAAAATCCTCCTCCTAAACAAAGGTTCTTGGCCCGAGGCCTTGAGTACTGCTTGTACAGGACCCTAATGCCATCTGTGCATCTCCCCTTCCTCAGCTCTAAAGGCTGCATGGTAGGGGCTGTGGTAACTTAGCAACAAGGGCTTCCATAGAGACGAAGCTGCAAACAATAAAATCAGGCACCTGCCCCACCCAGTGCTTGAGTGCAGAGCAAGTGCAAACAGGAGCCTGCACCTCTGCCCTGGGACCCCTGCAGGCCTTAACACTGCCATTGGGAACAGATTATGGCCCACATTTACCTTGGGCTGAGTGTGAGGGGTGTCTTTAGTAGGCAAGGTTGGTTTTCCGGAAGTGTGGAAGCACAGTGTGCTCAGGGAGATCAATGGGCAGGACACCCTTTGGGATGTCTTTCCAGACTAGGGAAACCATGTGGGT
>NW_007811986.1:0-961 GCF_000696425.1 Galeopterus variegatus | reverse complement strand
TGGATTCTTTTTTGTCTTCTCCGGTATCTAAAGAATCACAAAAACACAATTTCCCCCATCCCACATTCCATCCAGATCACTGGAGTTTCATTCAATAGTGTTTCCTTCCACTACAGATACTATTCTCACTTTATCATTCCTTTATTCCCTTCTCTACATGGAATGAGCATGAATACGAATCCATAGATTCAAAAGGGAAGAGGCAAAAATATATAAATGGTTTGAAGTGAGTCTCTTTTCAAGTAATTTTTCCCTTCGCCTAGTAAGATGTCACTCCACAGAGATTTCATAGCACAGCAACACTAGAAAGTATGATAATCATTCAAAACATAATTGAAAGATTTCAAAAGTTGAACTGGAAGCATTTTTGTCAGAGTTTATTGCAACTATTTTGTATCTTTAAAAAAAAGTTTATGAAAGTTCTGTGACAAGAAGATAAATTATGGAACTGTAAGAACAGGGAAATAAATGGATTCTGGAGACTGACAAACAGGGCAAATGACTAGAACATATAATTTTAGAACACAAAAAAAGGTAACTAAATTTGAAAAATTGCATTAGTGTATCATTTTCTGCATATGAGCCATTAGAGGGAAAAAGTGGAAATTACACCCTGTAACAAAGTAAAAATGTTTTCAGTGTTTAAAGGTAATTTTGTAATACTGCTACTATTACTTAAACTCTTACCTCTTATAAAAATCCAAAGACAGGACCCCTAGTGATATTACCTGTGTCTTAGGCAAAGAGCAACAATTTGAATTCCACTCAAATACATTTGTATTTTGCCAAGTGCTATCAAGCCCTGAGTTGCATAATTTGCCATATAAGTGAAATAGATACTTTTCCTCTGCACATTTATCACTCTCCTGTGGGCTTCATTACTGACAATCAAATCATAGAAGATGTACAAAATTGTCATGATGCACTTATTTTCTCATGATATTCGATACAAATAGTTCTT
>NW_007811985.1:0-961 GCF_000696425.1 Galeopterus variegatus | reverse complement strand
CTTGATTTCTCATTTTTCAGTGAGAAAGAGACTTTCTCAAGGTCCCTTATATGACAATATGCCAGATATTGATAAATGAACTAAACAGCATGCTTTAGCTAGATGTCATACAAAAGGCAGTTAATGGTAATCATAATTTTCTTCTGTGTAATAAATGTCTACAAAAACTAAAATTAAATTTAAACATTAAATGACTTTGCCTCCTGAGTCAAAGAAAAGGCTATTATCTCCAGAACTGAACTTCAACTGCATCTTACCCAAAAAGCATCCACCTATCTAGCTTAAGCTTAATGTAGAAAAGGGAAAGAGTAATCAGCTCAGAATACAGAAAATCAGATGTCTAAATGGTATTTTAAAAATTTATCTTAGAAATCAAAAGATAACTTGCCATTTAAAAATTTAAAATGATCCACTTAATCACAAATTTGTTTGTATATAATTTTATAGTCTAATAAATGTCATTCTTTTGATATAATTTTTGATGATTAATATAATCTTATCGTACACTTCTAGTAAGCAGGAACCATATATATACAAAATCCACCCTGGAACCTAACTTAGTACTAAGTGCTGTAGAGAAAAGTAGAACTGATACTGCAAAAAGTGATACTATAAACAAAACACTAAATGTAGCAAGAAATTCTAATTAGGTTAAAATAACTATCTAGCAGAGTTCATGAGTTTTTCATGTTACAAAAAAAAAGCAGGGGGGAGGGAATATTGGGTTCCAGAGTTAATGTCTGAGAAAAATTAACTTGATAACTTCTCAGGAGGAATGTAAACTCTTAGGGGTCTATGTAGAAATTATGGAAATGGATATTTGCAATGCTTCTGTATGTAAGGTTGTTGTGGGGGTGCTTCTTTGAACATTTGTTTGATGCCCTGGTTGCCATTTTTTTTCAATTTTGAAGTATAATTTTGCAAATAAATTTTTCTCCATTTCAGTCTAGAGGAAATAAAG
>NW_007811984.1:0-961 GCF_000696425.1 Galeopterus variegatus | reverse complement strand
TAAGAAAGGAAACTTCCTAAAGCAAGTTTTGAATGAAGTGAAAAATTAGAAATGTAAACACAGACAACAAAGAAAGTGGCAGAGAAAAGAAGAATTGCAGGGAAGCCAAAACCAGCAGCAGCATTAGCATCCGCACTGGAGGCACTCAACAGGGAAACTCAGCATTGGGAAAGGAATGACTGGCAGCAGCGATGATGAACGAGGTCAACGCAGTGAGACCGAGGGAAGTGACAGGAAGCACCAAGACACGAATACAATAACAGAGACGATGACACACATCAGCTAAAATCCAATAGCTCATCTCCAGATTAATGACAGTTCTGAAGAAGAAACCAGACTAAGCGGAGGAAACACAAAAATCAATAATTTAGCAGGAGACAATTTTCCTGGGCTGGTTAAAAACATCTGAGTGTACAAATCAAAAGGACTCACTGTTTTAAGTAAAGTTATAAAAAGAGACAAAGTACACATATTTTAGTGGCATTTTTTCACTATCAGGTTTGAAGAAAAATGCTACTACTTTAAGTAAAAATTAAAGTATAGTGACAGGTTGCTTACAAGATAATCAAAATTGAACTGACCCCAGCTTCTACCAACACAAACACAGAAGAAAACAAGCAACGTCCACAGAGTGTTAAGGGGGATATTTGTGATCCAAGAATTCTTTGCCTAGCCCAGATGCCATTCATGTGCCAAGGCCAAAGAAAGATAATATGATAGGGGTAATGCTGCAGGAAATTCTGTTACCCATGCACTCCTCCTGAAAAATCTTAACCAAAGATAATCCCAAAACCTAGCAGATAAATCAAAAATAAGGACTCAAGATCAAAGAAGTTACAAAAGGAAGCATCAACACTGTCAACCAGAGATTGTCTATATAACTGACATAAATAGGTTAATCAAATGAATGTCCAAGTCAATAGAAATTCCTGAAAGTCAGGTTAAGCATTGTAAAAAAAAA
>NW_007811983.1:0-961 GCF_000696425.1 Galeopterus variegatus | reverse complement strand
AAGAAATGCCTCATGCTTGAGGAAGTTCTGGGATATTAACCCCTTCCTGGGGCTTCTCACTGCTCATAAGAGATGGGCTTTGAGTAATCTTTGGCAGCTCTGTCACGTGGGAAAAGGGGTGACAAATCTGTGGGAGGCAAAGCAACACTTTTTCCTTAAAAGTTTGGTAAAATACACCAGTGAAGCCATCTGAAAAAAGGAATTTATTTTGTGGCAAAGATTAAAACTTCAGATTTAATTTCTTTAATAAATATGGTGCTTTTCAGTTATATATTTCTTCCTGAGTAATCTTGGTAGTTTGTATCTTTTAAGGAATTTGAAATTCTTCTTGTTTCTTAAGGTGGAAGCTGATGTTATTGACTCAGGATCATTCTTCTTTTTTAATATAGATGTTTGGAGCAAAAAGCAAATTACTGCTTTATTTGTGTGCCATACATTTTCACATGCTGGTTTCATTTTCATTCAGTTAAAAAAAATTCTAATTTCCCTTTTGATTTCCTTTATGACCCATGGGTTATGTAAAAGTGTGTAATTTAATTTTTAAATATTTTGAATTTGTTCAGATAACTTGTTTTTACTGATTTCTAACTTAATTTCATCATAGTCAGAGAACATTTTTTTGTGTGTCTTTTGCCACTCTGTCTTGATTGAACAGAAATTCAATCTCATATTTTTAAATTTGTAAGTGGTTTCTGATTTTCATGCTATTACAAATAATTCTTGGATGAAAATGAACTTGGAATCTTTGGACCTATTCTTTATTATTTTCTTAAAGTTCCAGAAACAAAAGCTTTGAGTCCAACAGTTCTTACTTCCTTTTATAGAATTTGTATATACTGTTATGTAGGTTGTTTTATATTTATATTTAAAAATTTGCAAATATTTTCTTCAGAACAATATTTTTTTCTATTATATGTTCTTAATGATTGTTTGATATTCCATTTTATTGATACACCAAATT
>NW_007811982.1:0-961 GCF_000696425.1 Galeopterus variegatus | reverse complement strand
GGCCAATGATCTAGCTAACTTTATTCATGAAAAAGGTAATTAAGAAGTAAAATGACAAAAATTAACGATGTGTTATATTCATATCTCTAATTAATAGAATGTGCTTACAAATCAGTAAGAAAAAATTGAGTGGTGTAATAGAAAACTTGCCAAATTATATGGACGGGCGACAAATAAAAAATACATGTGGTCAGTGTTCATACATTTAAAAAAAGTACTTCACTTCACTTTACTAGTATTCAAACTCAGCACAAGTGAAAACAACATGAGATATTAGTTATCACATATGGAACTTCCCAAAAAACAAATAATTTGGGGTGACATGCCTCATTAAATATTTAAACTTAATATGAAGTTGGAAGACGTCAAACAAGGTGATGCTGGGACTAAAATAGACAAAAGGATTAAGGAACAGATTTGAATGCTCCACAATAGACACTTCCATATTAAAAAATGTGTGATCAAAGTGATAACCCAAATAAAGAAAAGGAAGATTACTCAATTAAATTATCTTGGTACTATTAATTAACAAAAAAGAAAAAATAAAGTTAAGATTTATATGTCATACCACAGACTAAAATATATTCCAAATAGATGAAGGGATTATATGTGAAAAATGAAACATTTAAGCAATTGACAAGAAGTAGAGGTTAATATTTATCTTATCACGAGATGGGGAATGGTTTTCTGAGCACAAAAATAATCGAACAAATTACAAGGTCAAAGACTTAATAGCATCAAAATCTATAATGTGTCTATTTTTAAAAAGCCACAAACAAAATTAAAAAGCAAATAATAACATGAGAAAAAGTAGTTGCAATAATCTTTGCTATATAACATATAATAAGATAATATCCTTAATTTTTATCTTATTAAGCAGTTCAAACATCAAAGGAATACAATTTTTTTTTCCTTTTTGTCTTTTTTCGTGACTGGCAACGGATCGCAACCCTCAGTGTCG
>NW_007811981.1:0-961 GCF_000696425.1 Galeopterus variegatus | reverse complement strand
GTTCTTCCTCTGAATGACAGAGCTAACAATAAATTTTTTGACGTTGTATGAAAAAAGGATTTAAAAAATTATGACCTCATCTTATCTGTTAATTCTTGATTTGGATTTAGGGTTAAAATTTTTATCGACCAAGGGGTGATGTGAGCAAAAGTAGTTGGATAAAACACCAAGGGGTGATGTGAGCAAAAATAGTTGGATAAAATTTATGAAAATTCTTTTGTCCATAAAAGCAACAAGACCGTGGTCAAAATTGTCAGAATCAACTTTTTCAGAACTCTGGAAGTTAACCAAAGGATTTTGGCAATCCAGGGAGCATTTATTCTAGAAAAACACATGACTCTGAGTAAAAACAGCAAGTGCTGGAGTGTTTATACTTGCCCCGTTCCCATGGCCTCAACCCCATCTCTATGATATCCTTCAAAGTGAGTGAGAAGTTAGAGAGGCATAGAATATATCACATGAAAAAGATCAAAAACAGGCAAAGCAACACTATAAATTGCTTATGGGTACATATAAATATAAGTATAAAATATTCACAGGAATTAAGACTCCAAATTAGGGATAGTTGTTACCTTTGTGGTAATGGGATCTGGTTACTTACAGGGCTTTGAGCTATATCTATGAGACTTAACTTGAAAGAGATAAGGGAGGGAAAGAGATAGATATTTTGCAAATAAGGCAAAAATCATGGTATATGACTAAGCTGGAATACATGGTTTTTTGTTATTATTGGTGTCTTTACTTTTTCTGCACATGTGAAATATCTTATAATAAAGTGAAAGATGTGCATATATATGTATATATATATATATATGTGTGTGTGTTTGTATATATATGGAGATGTGTATATACATATATATAAAACCAAAACACACTCAAATTTGATTTTAATGCATCAGCTCTTCCAAGTGTACAAATCATAGAAATTAGAGCTGAAAGTGGTTTACTAGGCCACTGATGT
>NW_007811980.1:0-961 GCF_000696425.1 Galeopterus variegatus | reverse complement strand
GATGGACCTGAGGTGCTGCGTTTCTAACAAGCTCCCAGGTGGCACCCGTGCGGCTGCTCCACGGACCACCCGTTAGTAGCGAGGCTCTAGATCACTGGTTCTCAGCACGGGCTACATGTTAGAACCCCTTCACGTGCTTTTCAGTAGGGTAGGCTCGGGTGCAGTGGTATGTAAAAGTTCCCCGGGGTATTCTAATGAACAGTCAGAGCTGGAAACTGCCACCTTAGAGGCTGAAGTGGCAGCAGGAACTGGGTAGCCAGTTGGATGAAGCCCTGGCTGGACAGAAGGTGGCATGGCCGTGGGAAAGTGCAAGTCCTGGCTCCCGAGCATCTTTATTCCTCTGTGTGCCCTGCCGCTCCTCGCTGTTCCTCACCTCTTCTCTCTTTTCTATGTTTCCCCCTACCAATCCGCCCCTTTCCTAAATCATCTTCTCAGTAAGAAAAACGCTGAACCAACTGAAAATTGACAACTCTTCTTAGATCCATGAGGAAACTGAGGTCACAGAGCAATCCGCCACTCTGAAAATTGGACAGACAGGCAAGTACAGATACTCACAGCTTACCAGGAGCCAAAGCCCACATCTGCAGCAGGACAGGTAGGAACACTTACAGTGTAATTGACAAATTGCTGGAGGCTCAGGGTGGGCCAGCTTGAGAGGTAAAAATTCCAGGGGCCCCAGTTCCTGGGGGCCCCCACACTTTTGTTTTATCTCCAGGAGCCCCACCAGGCTTTGAGTGCAGACTGGAGAAAAATCTCCTCCAGCTTCCGCAGAGGGAGGAGAAAAAAAGGTGTGGCTTCTAGGAAATAAATCTTTCTGAAAAAGATGTAGGGATTCAAAAACAACCCTTAAGGGCCAGCCCGGTGGCGCACTGGAGAGTGGGCTGCTTGGGAGCGTGGTGTCGCTCCCACCGAGGGTTCGGATCCCATGTGGAGACCGGTTCCGCTCACTGGCTGAGCGCGG
>NW_007811979.1:0-961 GCF_000696425.1 Galeopterus variegatus | reverse complement strand
CTACTACTTCTTAACTAGGTGACCTTGGATAAGTTACCTAACCTCTATGTGCCTTTGTTTATACACCTGTGAAATGAGAATAATCACTACCTATTTTTTAGGTCTGTTGCAGATAAATAAAATAACGCACTTGGCACAGTGCCTAGAACATCATAAAGTGCTCATTAAATGTTAACTATTAGTGTACAATAAATGGTAAGTATTAGTAGTAATTGTAGCACCAATAAAACAGAATTAGTCATAATACTTATCTAAAATATTAAATATACATAGCTCTGTTAGTGTAACTAAATGTAACACGGTGATCCCTAACAACATTTCTTTTAAGAACATGGGTTATGGGGTTTGAATTTTGACTGTGCCACTCACTTCCTACATGACCTTCAGCAAGTTACTGTACTTCTATAAGCCTTGGTGCCTTCACCCAGAAAATGAAAACAACAGCATCTACCTACCTTTCAGGGCTGTGGTAAATATTAGCAGAAATAGATTTAAAACATGTAGCATAAGATCAAGTACACAGTGACAATAAAATGTAATACTGACCAAAATGTGCCCTGCATATGAAAGCAGAAAAAGGCTGAAAAAAGCAAGTGGACTGGAGCATTTACCTGTTTCTTCCATTTATAAAATACAGGTGTTAAAGCAAAACAGACTTAATTAATCAAGTTATGAACATAAAAGATAGAGCTGATGCCGAAAAAATTCCAGAAGTAGTGCTGTCTATGGGTCCTCTACCAGGCCACCTTACCCAAAGGCCATTTTCCACAATGAAGTCTACATAAGACTATGCAGAAAATCTTTACCTGGATGGAACCTACAGTTTGCCTATCTGTCTTACAAGTGCTGCATTACTTAATAACAAACAGACACTGAATAACCAAAGCATGTTAGACACTCTATGTTTTGAAGCATAAAAGTCATACAAGGATTCAAAGGGATAAGATGTAGCAAAGCTCAA
>NW_007811978.1:0-961 GCF_000696425.1 Galeopterus variegatus | reverse complement strand
ATCATTATTATAATTTTACATCTAAACCTTACCTTCAAACACAGTACAGTAAAAATCAGGGTCATCTGGCTTTCCAGTGGTTGAATGGATACAAAAAGTATAATGCTTTTGCACAATATCTTGTACTCCATGCTGAATTAATTAAATTAATCCCTCTACATTGAATGAAGACATGTATATTAATGATGAGAGTTCGAATGGTTCTGGCAACTTGATGGCAAATAAGTGTAGTAGTGATTAATTAAATTTGTGAGTTAAGTGACTATATGGTTCATGGGTCTTGCCCATGATCTATCAAAGTTATGTCACAGAAGAGTGTACAGAGGCTGCTGTGAATATGATCTAGGCTGCAGTTACTTAAGAAACCAGTACAGTGCCCAACATGGCCCCGATGCCAATTGGTTTATGAGTTACATGAAATCTAATTTCACCATGAAATTAAAAAGTATGAATAAGCTGTAGAAGACAGATTAGAGAATGATGTGCTAGTAAATTAAAAACTGCCCCTGAACTCCCAAAGAAGCCTATTTTTGCTTCTTTCTCGGGTGTCAATACTCATACAATAACCAATCTTAAGCTACTAAATGAAAAATTGTGAAGAAATGTACAATAGTACTCCATTATATAATATCTTTGCCTTACATATACAACAGACTTAACCTCAAGAGCTTCAGTGATAATAAAATTTTACATAAAAAGGAAGTGATGCATCTGAGTATTTATTACCGTTGTGTTTTACATCATTTCTTGAATTTTTTATACAATTAAATGTTACTAATTTCTGTATTTAACAGTTTGCAAAATTTATGAAAATGTAACTGTATAGCTGACTCTAACACATCACTATTTGGTCTGTATAGAGCAGCATGAGTCAGTTTGTTTCCTCTTATCTGCCTGGCGAACATAAAACTATTTCTTTGCTAAGAATAGTTCACACATTCCAGTGGACTGCCTAAGATAT
>NW_007811977.1:0-961 GCF_000696425.1 Galeopterus variegatus | reverse complement strand
TCTTTGATTGGAACAATTAACATTGTGAAAATGTCCGTATTACCCAAAGTGATCTAAAAATTCAATGCAATCCCCATCAAAATTCCAATGACATTTTTCTTTGAGATGGAAAAAGCTATCCAGACATTTATATGGAACAAACCAAAGACTACACATTGCCAAACAATCCTGAGCAACAAATAAATAAATAAATAAAGCTGGTTGCATAACCCTACCTGACTTTAAACTATATTACAAAGCTATGATAACTAAAAGAGCATGGTACTGGCATAAAAACAGACACATGGATTAATGGAACAGAATAGATCACCCAGATATTAACCCATATGCCTGCAGCTATCTGATCTTTGATAAAGGCATCAAGTGTACATACTGAGGAAGAGACTGCCTTTTCAACAAATGGTGCTGGGAAAACTGGATACTCTTATATAGGAGAATGAAATTAGACCATATCTCTCACCATATAGCAAAATCAACTCAAAATGGATTAAACAATTAAATATACACCCTGAAACAATAATAATCCTTAAAGAAAACATAGGGGAAGCACTCCAGGAAATAAGAGTGGGTACAGAATTCATGAAAAGGATCCAAAAAGCACAGGCAACTAAAGGTAAAATAAACAAATGGGATTATATCAAACTAAAAAGCTTCTGCACAGTAAAAGCAACAATCAACAGAGTGGGAGAAAATATTTGCTAAATATATATGTGACAAAGGATTAATATCCAGAATATACAAGGAACTTAAACAAGTTTACAACAAAAAAACAAATAACCCAGTTAAAAAATGGCAAGGGAACTGAACAGACATTTCTCAAAGGAAGATATACGAATGGCCAACAGACACATGAAAAAGTGCTCAATTTCACTCAAAATCTGGGGAATACAAATCAAAACCACATTGAGATACCATTTCACTCCATTCAGGAAAGAGAATGATAAGTGCTGTTGAGGTTGTG
>NW_007811976.1:0-961 GCF_000696425.1 Galeopterus variegatus | reverse complement strand
AAATTCTTCACAAGGCAAATTCACAGAAGGCAAATTCTTTTCATGCTGATATGAAATGACTCCAATAAACACAGGGAAATACAACTATCTCTAGTTTTGATCACTGCTGCCATGTATTGAGCCCCTACTGTGTGAAGGGCCCTACATTGACATCCGGTCCTCTGCACACGTTCAGTTCTCACAACCTGGAATGACAGACAGCATCTTCCAGATATGGAAACAGACACAGAAGCGTCACATGACTTGCACAGGGTTAACCGGCTTCTAAGGGGTGGAGCTGCGCTTTAGCTCAGAGCTGGCAGGCCCCAAAACTTATTAGATCCTTTGCTCTCTGACTTAATTAGTTATTATTAAAATATCACTTACGCTAGTGCCTGAAGCTGTTGTCCCCTCTGTCTACTTCTTCCGCCAAATCCCTGAAATAATTGAATCAACCAACTCAATAAATAAGCTGATGCGGCCTAGATGGCTTAACGTTCAACACGGCTCTAAACTTGGTGGCAGGACTCAAGGCCGCTGGGATCTCCTTGAGAAAGCGTCCACTGCCTGTAGGACAGTCAGAGAACAGGCAGGCTGTGTCAGTGGAAGGCACAAGTGTGCGGTGGGTCTCTAAATGACAGTGGGGGTAGGCACTGGGGCTGAGGAGAGTGTCTGGTCACGGAGGAGTGGGCTTTGAGTCAGTGCTGGACGCACAGGCAGGAGGGTGTGGGAGAGCACGGGCGGGGGAGGGGCAGCGCTCGTCCTCCAGGCTGGGTCAGGCGGCCAGCAGGGAGACAGCAAGAGCCTGGAGAGGGTCTTGTGTTAGCCTCTGAGGGCTTCCATAACAGGTACCGCAACTGGGCGGCTGAGATGACAGAAACTGATTGTCTCACAGTTCTGGAGGCATCAGCAGGGCCCCCTCTGAAACCCACAGGGGATCCGTCCTCCCTCTCCCAGCTTCTGGTCGCTGCCGACAGTCTTC
>NW_007811975.1:0-961 GCF_000696425.1 Galeopterus variegatus | reverse complement strand
TTTGTAAAAAACTTTGACTCTCCTAAAAAAGGAAATAATCAAAATGCTATTATTAAATGAGGAAAATTAACCTTTATGCCAATTCACATTGGGAACTTCCCAAACACCTGGAAATTTTACCTCCAGTTCACTACATATCAGCTTGTTGCCATATTTTAGCTGCTACTTTACATTATAATGACATGGTAAGAAAGAGGCAAAATTGCTGTTTCCCTGCTGACGATGTAATCAATACACACCTGTTTTCTGCTGGGAAAACTGCAGCAGTAGATGTGGTGGCTTTTTAACCTGCAAGACGATGACAAAGTAACATGCTGAAAACACATGAATTTGACAAACTTCCACATACTGTTTGCAAATTGAACACAAGCAGTGGGATGCTGGCATATGTGGCTATTTCCATGATGACAGATTATGATGCCTCACGTAAAAGTTAGAATCGTTCATGAAAAAGAAGAGGAAAGCCAGTTATGAGACAAAGCTATAGGATATACACTTTGTTTTTTAATATTCTCCAAATATAAAATATTTCTTCTAAAAGCAATGGGTTAATTCAACAATATTCATAAAAGTGGGGAGGATGCAGAATACATAAGAATTTTTCCTGAGTTATTTGCATTAATATATTTCAGACAAAATAAAAAGCTCTGAATATGAGGTTTCAGGTAATTGTTTCAATTTTCTTTGAAGTTACTTATGTGATGCATATGTAAGGATAAGCTACATGTGAATGTATGTACACCATCAGTTATTGTTCTTCCAAATTAGGATGTATTATCCACCTTGTTGGTCAATTTCATGCAAAATTGAACAAATTGGATACATTATCAAATTGCTGTCCTCTTCAGAACAACCAAAAATTAACACAGCCAAAAACAATATTGAGTTTTTGTCATTTATTGAACATGCTTTTAAAAAATGTTAGTATTTTGGGCCGGCCCGTGGCTCACTCGGTAGAGTG
>NW_007811974.1:0-961 GCF_000696425.1 Galeopterus variegatus | reverse complement strand
CACAGTGGGAAATCTGACATTTGCTGGTATTTCACTATGGCTGTAGCAGGAGCTGTAAGATGACAACTTGCAGTGAGGCTACAAAAGTAGGCAGGGGCTGGATGGTGGAAGGGCCTTGCATGCTATGCTAAGGAGTTTGGATTTCATCCCAAGCTTTCATTGAAGGTCTTAGCAGGGGAGGAACTTACATTACGTGTTAGAAAGATCAGTCTGTCAGCAGTTGGAGAACAGGTTGAAAGGGAGCAAGTAGGGAGAGCAGCAGTGAGCTCAGAGAGGAGGTGGTTGACTTCAACTGGGAAGAAATGATGGATAACTCAGGTTTCTTTGCTAGGGGAAATAGTATACAGGAGCCTTCATCACACTTAATATTTTTAAGTATTTCCCAAATTTTCTACACATAAGAGCATATATTATTTTATGTAAGAGAAAATATTTAAAAGTCAATAAATATTTTTAAAGCTATTCTTAATTTTGTGAAGATAATACAAATTTTGCTAAAACTCATCACATGAGTGGTAGTTGAAGTCATGGGAGTAGATACCTTGCCAAAATTACCTAAGGTGGCCTTCCACATGGGGTGTCAGGGACCCAAGGTCCCTTTATCTTGTAGCTCTGCCTGTCATTAATGCACAGTCTCAGAGCTGCTGCAGAAAGGAGAAGAGAGAGCAGTACCCATGGTGGTCTTTGTGAGCCAGGCCTGGAAGTAGCTGATGTCATTTGCACTTGCTTCCCATTGGCCTGAATTCAGCCACATGGCTGCAACTAACTTCACCGGAAGCAAGGAAATGAAGTTTATCTGTGTGCTCAGGAATAGAAGAAGAGCAGATATTGTGACCACTGGCAATTTCTGACTGACCTTGTTTCTAATCTGTCCTGCAATGACAGCCAGACAAATTTTCCCAAAACACAACTTTCATATACAAGTACTGTCTTACTTCCTGTTCCTTGACACCTGCATACT
>NW_007811973.1:0-961 GCF_000696425.1 Galeopterus variegatus | reverse complement strand
GGTTGCAATCCGTTGCCGGACACGGAAAAAGACAAAAGACAAAAAAAAAAAAAAAAAGTTCGGATCTCCATACTGGCCAGCTGCATAAATAAACAAACAAACGAACAAACAAATAAATAAATAAAAAGAGGATTCTGAAGCCAGAAATGCACAGGACACCTCTAAGAACTCAGGGAAAAGACTATGATGAGATGCATAAAACAGCAAGCTATTTCTCTCTTCAAAAAAGACATCGTGATAAGATCTGAATGCCTCAGAATACCAACTCCCCAAGGTGGGAATGCTCCCTCCGTCTTCCCCCAAGAGGTGGGTGTTGGGGTATTGGGCAGTGTCCTGACACAATCTTCTAGGAGAGAAATTTGGCAACATGGTCTTACACACTTTTAAAAATAAAAGCCCATAAGTCCCAGAAGTCCACATTGAGAGTCTAGCCTAAGGAACCAATCCAGAATATGCTTAAAGCTCTAGCTCTACAGATGTTCATCACAACATTGCTTATGCCTAATGTCAGCAGAAGCAGCCCTACGTTTCTTGAGGTAGAGAAAATTGGCTTGGCCACCAGGCCACCTGCAACACCATGACC
The DNA here is from genome assembly GCF_000696425.1 of Galeopterus variegatus. Taxonomy (NCBI): domain Eukaryota; kingdom Metazoa; phylum Chordata; class Mammalia; order Dermoptera; family Cynocephalidae; genus Galeopterus; species Galeopterus variegatus. Next base: position 378 of record NW_007811973.1, on the reverse strand, counting down.
TATAGAAGGCTACAGCCTCCTCACAGATCTCTGGGATCCCTGGGGAGGGGGTGGGAGGTTACAGTGACATGGTTTCCTCTGGCCAAGGGTTCCTGCTCCAGGTCCAGCCCTTTGTTAAAACACATGCATAAAAGTCACACACAGCAAGCATTAGTGAGCACAGCAGACTTTAAATGACTTCACCTCCTCCTCCCCTCCTCCTTTTTTTTGTTTTTTTGTCATTCCCGCTGCCTGGCTCCCTCTTCCTCCAGACACCATGTCACACGCCCTGCCTCACCAGCTCAAGTCTTCTCTCAAATGTCCCAGGTCTCCTTTATGAGAAGGCCATGCCTGGCCTCTCTGTCCCTAACGTGATCCTCCCTCTGTGCCCTCACCTGC
>NW_007811972.1:0-961 GCF_000696425.1 Galeopterus variegatus | reverse complement strand
GGTGGCTCTCCTTGCCCCCTAGGTTTGGAAACAGGGAGGGCGGGGGGTGCTGGATGGGAGTACAGGACTTGGACTGCAGTAGGAAGGGCTTGCTGGCGCATGGAGGCGCTTTGGGCAGATACGGAAAACGTAATGGGGGCATCTGTGGACCATTCCTGCTGCAGGACCTGAGAGACTCCTTTCCCACCAGCCAGATGGCTGGGGTTGCCTATGTGCCCGCTCAAGTCTGCTCAAGGCCTCTCCCACACTGCTGGGCCCCTGACTCCTGACCCAGGAGAACGGGGCAGGACAGCCACCATCCATCACATGCGCTGAGCTTCTGCAGCGCATCTCTGAGCGCCAGGGGCCAGTGGACGGAGATGGTAGTCGCCCCTCCTCTCTGGAGGCTGGAGACGGGAGGGGGACGGCCTTACGAGCAGACTGTCTGTGCCTGTGTTAGGGACTTGGGCTAAATGCCAGGGGCAGGGATGGGGGGCATTTAGTTGGGGGCAGACAAGGAGGAACTCTTGGGAGCTGGGTGTCCACTGGGAGAGGGGTGACCAGGACCAGCCCTGGGGTCAGGATAAGAGGATCAGCAGCATGATGGGAGCAGGGGGCAGCTGGCCTGGTGGCCACAGTTAGGAGCCTCAGCCACTCCCCTGGAGCCTGGAGTGCCTCAGAGGCATGAGGTCTGAGGGTCCCCGACTGGGGTCCAGGGTGGCTCTGACAGGGGAGGGCACTCTGTGCCAAGGGGCACAGGGGCTCTTTTGCCCCTGCACACTGGCATCTGGGACAGACTGCCGCCTCCTGGGATGGGATGGGGGGTGTGGAATTGCAGAGAAGGCCGGAAGGAGCAAATGCCAGGAAGGGGGAGCTCTTCCAGGGCAGGCAAGGGTTCTGAAGGGGCAGGGATTGAACAGAGTTGGGGGCTGAAGGAAGAAAGCTTCCTGCTGGCCTGGGGGACGCATGCGGCCAACCCCCA
>NW_007811971.1:0-961 GCF_000696425.1 Galeopterus variegatus | reverse complement strand
ACTCAGGTTCAGGGGAGAAATTGGGGGAGTTTGGAGCTTTTCCATTTGCATATAAATGGAAAGAGAGGAGTCATGGGAGTTAAGAGTGTTTGCAAGAAAAAGATTATAATGATGAACCGTATAATTTAAATTGGGTAAAAGAAGAGATGGAGACATCCAGGTGAATATGGATAGGGAAAAGATTGTATGGTCAATGGGTTTTATATTTTGTTAAGAAAAATGAATACTGGAATTAAGTAATAAGCTGGATTAACAGAAAGTGTTTATTGTTAAATGAGATGCTTGAAACTGAATATTTCAAGGTAATGCAAATATAAAATATGATGAGGCCAAGTAGATGACTGTGGGATTGCTAATGAAAGGTAGGGAATAAAATCCCTGGAGGTGAGAAATTCAAAGGATGGAGGGGCAATTGTTGAGGGATCATTTACATAAGTGCTGTAGCCAAATAGAATCATGAAAGAGTACAAGAAAAATACAGATAGTGATACAGGTGCAATAGTCATCATTAGAGAACCAGAGATATGATTGGAATGTTGTTAGATAATGACAAGCAAAGGCTTACTGAATAGCAAAGTCAGACGATGCGACCTTCTCAGATAATGCAAGGTTTGAAATAAGGAGATGAGATGATTTGGAAGCAGTAGTGAAGAGCATCTGGAAACTTTTCCCACCTTCATGTAAGATGTGAACAGCCATGTCCAACAGTCCATGCTGAAAGGCATGAACAGCATCCACTGAAGAGGGAGCAGAGAGGCAGTATTTTCAGAGGACAGGAAAGAAGGTGAAGGAATTTTTCATAGAAGAAATTGAGGCCACATAGGAGTTCGTGGATGACCCAGCACCCAGAGGGCACAGTTCAAAGGCTGAAAATGAAGAGGGTTAAAAAGATGGGTGAGGTTCAAGGAGGTACAGAGGCCAAACACTAAAGGATGACCTGGGAGGCTCAGCCTCCTCTGGA
>NW_007811970.1:0-961 GCF_000696425.1 Galeopterus variegatus | reverse complement strand
GTTGCGATCCGTTGCCGGACACGGAAAAAAGACAAAAGACAAAAAAAAAAAAAAAAGTTTCACAATAATTAATATAAATCATAAATTTGTTTTAAGTAGATATTTCATGCCTTAATTATGAAGAATTGTTCAATATAAATTTTAAATTAGGAAAGCAGGATAGGGATATGCATCAATATATTTGGCCAAAACTGGGGCATCAAATTTTGTAAAGTGTATATATTTATACTTTTCTTGTATTAAATAAACTCAAGTATATATTTAAGTATTAAGTATATATTTTTTCATATATACATACATATAGAGGAGAAGTAATTGAGAGAAAATATTAAGTGCTTATTTTTATTAGCCAAAAAATCTTATTTAAAAAATATTATTAAATCTAATGAAATCTAGAGTATTTTTAGAATAAATTTTCTTATTTGACTGAATTATCTGTCTTTAGACAGGAGATATTAGATTTTTGCAAACACCATGGCATATTTTTATAATAGACCAATCTAGGAAATTGGAATGTAAGAGTATTATAGTTCCTACATTACGTAGTTTGTAAAATAGTGGAAGTGATCGTAATCAATGTAGAAAACTGCATATATAAAATTAAAATTGGGGGCCGGCCCGGTGGCGCACTGCTACAGTGTGCCGCACTGCTACAGTGTGCTGCTTGGGAGCACGGCGGCGCTCCAGGGTTCAGATCCCACATACAGACCAGTTCCCGCTCACTGGCTGAGTGAGGTGCGGGCACAACACCGAGGGTTGCGATCCTGTTGCCAGTCCCGGTCTGGTACAGGAGCGACACTGAGGGTTGCGATCCGTTGCCGGACACGAAAAAAGACAAAAAGGAAAAAAAAAAAATTAAAATTGGAAACAGATGCTGATAGACAGGTGGCTAAACAAAAAATAATATGGCCCTGGTTCAGCACTCTTGTGCTAAAGAAACATCTGGATGTGTGTCTTTTAT
>NW_007811969.1:0-961 GCF_000696425.1 Galeopterus variegatus | reverse complement strand
TTCTTTTAAAACTGAGTATTATTATCTAGATTTACTATCAAAGTAATTAATGGTAACTACCATGCATAATATTCAGCTAATAAATGTTATGCCTTGTAAGCCACAAAGGAGTAAAAGCTAGCATGTTCCAAGGTTAAAGGAGACAGGGGAACAACAACTAATCTGGGAAAATTTACTACTCACTTGTATCAAGTGTCGTGGACATCAATCCTGTTTCCTCTCCCTACTTCAAACATGAAGTAGCTGCTGGTGGTTTGCATTTCTTTATTCTGTCAAGCTACATTTTATAGAACAAGTAAATATAATCAAGGAGGAGAAGCATATATGTCAGAGAGAGTTTGGGTTGCTTACTTCTACATTTAAAAGCATATAAATTATAAACACTTATCGACCCTGTTGATTATTTTAAACATAGGATTTGTTGGGACCCAGAAAGTGATACCCCAAGTGAAGGTCACAGAAGCAGCCCCAGAAGCAAGGTTTTCCTCTGACTTTCTCCTGCCCTCCTATCTCTTAGCCTCGTTTTCCCCTGAGGCAAACCATAGAAACTAGAATCCCTCTTCCCCAAGGCTGGTCATAGATGTACTCTAGTCTATGCCACCTGCCTCTCTGTCTTGTAGTGGGCCATAAAGAGATTCTCTGACCTACTTTGATTATAGGTTATAATACACCCATTCCAGAAAGAGTCTTGCCCCATACTATGGAGGAATGAATGCTACACAAAGAGGCCAAGAAGAATCTGGACAGACAGGCCTTGCTGAGTTTCCCCACTCAGTCTAATAGCTGTGCCTGCTACATAGAACCTAAGCATAAATATGGACAATTTTCCCTATATCTTTGGGTCTTCATTCTGAAGGCTCCCGTATCACATAAAACTATGACATAATAAAATTTGTTATGCCTTTTCTTCATATTAATCTGTGTTTAGCAGATGATTTTTCAGAAAACCTTCAAGTTGAAG
>NW_007811968.1:0-961 GCF_000696425.1 Galeopterus variegatus | reverse complement strand
TTAGAAAGCACAATGAAACAAGAAAAAATGTCCAGGTTATGAAGAAGGAAATTTATGAAGAGGTCAATACCTTAAAAAAACAATAGGAGAACTCCTGGAACTGAAGGATTCATTCAAAGAAATTTAAAAAAATACAACTGAGAGCTTAAGCAGCAAGATAGAGTGAGTAGAAGAAAGAACTTCTGATCCTGAAGATAGCCTTTTAAGAATAACTCAGGCAGATGAAAAAATGAAAAAAGAATATTAAAAAATGAAGAAAATCTAAGGGAGCTAGCAGACAACCTTAAGCACACAAATGTCTGAATCATGGGTATCCCAGAAGGGGAGGGGAAAGGAAAAGGCATTGCAAACCTATCTGATGAAATAATAACAGCAAACTTCCCAGGTATAAGGAGAGACACAGACCTTCAGATCCAGGAGGTTCAAAATCCCTAAACAGATTGAATCCAAAAACATCCTCTCCAAGACACATTATAGTCAAACTGACAAAGCTCAAAGACGGAGAATCCTAAAAGCAGCAAGAGAAAAGCATCAGATCACCTATGAGGGAGCCCCAATCAGACTGACAGCAGACTTCTCAACAGAAACTCTACAGACCAGAGAATGGGATGATATATTGAACCTACTAAAAGAACAAATCTGCCAGCCAAGAATACTGTGTCCAGCAGGCTCTCCTTCAGAAATGAGGGAGAAATAATGTATTTTCCAGACAAACAAAAACCATGGGACTTCACCAACACAACCAGCCCTGCAAGAAATCCTCAAGGGAATCCTGCATCTGGAATCCAAAAAATGATAATCACTACCATGAATACACAATAAAGAGCAAAACTCACTGGTATATCAAAAAAGCAAACGAGAAAGAGAAGGAAACTAAATCTCCCCATTTCAAAAAACCAGCAAACATAGAAGACAAACAATAAAAAGGGAAGAAAGGAACAAAAGATAACTAAAACATCCA
>NW_007811967.1:0-961 GCF_000696425.1 Galeopterus variegatus | reverse complement strand
AGCATCTACTATAGAGGACAATCTTAGTTACTAGGTAGAAAAGACAACCCATCCTACAGATGTCAGTCACCATCTTTCCCTAGCAACGTCAGTACTCACATACAAAGTAGTTACGGCAGAGTTCCGGTCAAGATGGCAGAATAGACAGTTCCCGGCATCACTCTCTCCCGCAAATCAACCAATTTACAACTGTAAAAATGTGACATCAGCTAAGCTGGGGCCGCTGGAGCTCAGGGGAACAATAGCAGCCAAGTTGGGGTCACTGGAGCTCTCATTGGGAGAAAACATGATGAGAAAAAGAAAAAAATGCTCTGGGCATTTTGGGCCACGGCTGCTTTAATGCTGAAACTGCAGAGCACATGGAGCAGGAACCGGCAGAAGCCGCAGCTGTGCCCTTCTGATGGAGTTACTTGGAGGCAGCAGGAGAGAAGAGGGCCTTGGCAGCCCCCAGGACAGCAAGACCACTAATAGGAATCCAGAGGACCCACACAGGAGCAAGGAGCCAGAACAACTGAAAAAGGGGAGCCATTCAGAGGCTGGTGAGTCATTGCAAGGGACCAGCACATGGCCTGTCCCCTGGGAAGTGTTTGGAGACAGGCCCACCAGGAGAACATGGACACAGCAAGAACAGCCAACCTGTCCCCCCAATCAGCACGGGACCACTCAGAGGAGACTGGTCAAGAATGCAGAATTGCATGGGGTGCAGTTTGATGAAAAAACTCAGGCCCAGATCAGAGTTTCTACACAATCCAGATCCACCAGGTCTCTGGAGAGCCAGAAGTACCTATAAGATCAACCAATAAACCCTGAGTTGCACAAAAAGCCTTCCCTAGGAAAACAGCAGCAAAGCAGCAATTTAGCTTAACAATACAGCTCAAGTACTGGTTCCCACAGGAAGTCCCCCTGTTTTAGAAGTAAGCAAAGGATGGGCTGGCCCGGTGGCGCACTGCTACAGTGCGCC
>NW_007811966.1:0-961 GCF_000696425.1 Galeopterus variegatus | reverse complement strand
ACAAGGAGCTATTGTAAATATTACTGGAAGCCATCAAGTTAGTCAGTGTTTTCAGCATCTCCGTAGGCATGCTATCCTAGTTGGTAAAGACAACCAAGAGGACAGCAGTGGAGGGGACGGTGCATCACAGTCCCCTGCAAATTCCTCAGCACCCTCTCTCTCCTCTCTGCAACTGACCCAAATGAAAAGTCCAAGGTCAAGAGCTAGTTAAGGAACAATTACCTCTTTCTTCCAGTAACCTCAAGCAATCCCAATGAAAAGGATGGGAAAACACTAAAAACCAATTTCTCCTTGTTGGAGACCTTGATGAATGTGACTGCTAATTATTAACACATGTATTCATCAAATGGTCAACATGTCCTACCTATTCTATGTAGAAGAAGGCAGTTTCGAAAGCTCTTACCCAGAAAATGCCATACCAGTCTTGGCTTCAGATGAGTGTTTAATCAAAGGCCACTTGAGACCAGGAAGAAGGAAATTGAGAAAGAAGTTCTGTTTATTGAAAGGGTAATACTTAACACACTGAACTAGGAGCACTGCTAACTTCAGGACATTCATTCTCACAGCAACAATAATAATACGAGATAGGTTCAGTGAATATTTGATTTCCCAGACTAGGAAACAGCAAAGAGAGAGGAAGTGACTTGCCTGACAGCATCCAGACAGTAAATGATAGAGGGAGAAATTGATCACAGAGCCTAAGGGGAAAGTTGGGGTTGGAAGGAAGAGAATCAGAGTAGGAGCTCAGGCTTGGACATCTAGCCTAATGGGGAGGTATGGGATCACAGGCAATGTAGACCCTCAGAAAATGTATTTGCCATAGACAGTTGAGTGCTCAGGTTAAGGCCACTTGGGAAAAAAATAAAAGGCCCAATGAGGAGAGGGGATGAAGGGGAACTGGTCTGTGAGGCCAGAAAGCCTTTCTGAAACTCCTTGAGAATAGTGAATAGGGAGAAGACTA
>NW_007811965.1:0-961 GCF_000696425.1 Galeopterus variegatus | reverse complement strand
TCCAGAGTATCTCTACACTTAACGCTACACACTCACATGTAGATATGCAAGTAATCACTTGCACTCACACATACATGTGCGTGCAAAATATCAGACCACAACAAAATAGAAAGTGATGAGGCTTTGAAATGACCTTGAGCTGGTTTGCATCCTGGTTCAGCCATTGGCCACCTGTAAGTGCATGGGGTGCTCTTAGAGTCATTGCCCCCAATCTCACAAGTACCCACATTCCCATTCATCATTGGTCAAGGGGAAGAACACTTGGAAAAGTAAATGAAGGAAACTCAGATATCCAATCAACTGAGAACTTCTTTCTCACGTTCCACATTTTATAAAGCAACTATTCAAAAAATACTGTAATGATAGACCAAGCAATTCATGGATTTCTTGCTGCAATAATTCTATTTTTTTTTGCCCTGATTTACAGGGACTGGATTTAATTAATCCCAAAGGGAATTTGGGTGAAAGAAGTAGAGACTACTGGCATACTTTTCTTCAAGAAAGCTGATATCTTTAAAGATCAAACTTAAAAACCAAAAATTGAATAAATTGAGAAATGTCAGTGGTGTTATCAATGATCAGTGCTGACAACCTCCTTGTGGGGTTATGCAAATGCCATCGTTTTGGGAACTTTCATGTCCTAGTTTAGACAAGCAAAAAACAAAAACAAGAACTTCACAGAGAAAGTCTTTATGGATGGTCACTGGAGATGTGGCCTCAACAGCTGAAACCTAAGGATTATCAATAATGGTCCAGAAGATCAGTAAAAATGAAGATAAATAAAGTCTTGTATCATAATGTGGGTTAATGTAAGAAGATTTGATGTACAAATGTTTAATATATAAACTTAAAAAAAATTGAAATATAATTGATTGTACATATCTGTGGGGTACAGAATTGAATATCAATACCTGTGTGCAGTATGTGATGCTCCAATCAGGATAATTACTGCATTTATCAC
>NW_007811964.1:0-961 GCF_000696425.1 Galeopterus variegatus | reverse complement strand
TAAAACAAGTGACTTTATGCTTTTGCCTAACTAGATGTAACAATTTTTGGTAAAAAAAAAATAAAAATAAAAATAAAAAAGTTTTTTACCTTCTCTGTGAAAGGAGAAGCACAAATACCCAAGTACACAACGGTCATTGTCTGGGTAGAATTCCCAATATTGATTTTTGGTCAAGGTTTTTTACTCCTCAAATTCTGTAACCTACATTTAATTACATAACAAAATTTATATACTCTCATAAAAGGCACAAGGAGAGATGTAAGAAGAAAGAAGAAATTAACTGATAAATATTAACATACACACACATAGCAAGCTGTGGAAGATGCACGTAGCTACAACAATGGTCAGTTGTGTAACTGGTGATGAGGTCTAGTTGACTTTGAAACATCTTTCTTCTATACCCATTTCATATTCCATTTGTCCTCAACCAGCAACTAAGTTGATTGGGGTTCTATATCTGGTTTGATGAAACCAATCTTCATTCTAAACAATTTGAATGTTTAGTGGTCTTATTCATCCTGTTATTATTTGTTCTCTGTATAGTTTTTAATTATCTTTTACTATTGTACATGGATACACAAAGTCAGTCCTCAGAAAATTCCCTGGATTCCCTCTTTTCTCCCATTTTAGAGCAGCAACCAAATTTCCCCTTGAAAACAAGAATCATTCACTACATCCAGTAAATAATCTAATAGATTTTCCCCTTCAGTGGCCAAAAGGGCAAGACGGCAGTCTCAGCTTGCAGTGTAATGGGACCATTGTTTTGTCTCCTGGTAGACGCATTCCTCTTTTATGAAAGACCTCAAAACTGCAGAGCTGAAAGTTGTGGAAATGAGGAGCAAATATTGTTAACGTTGTTTTTAGAAGTAATAGCAGTTGTAGCAGTATTTATTGAAAATTCCACGTGTTCTCATTAAATTCTTTGAATCTTTGATATTGATTGGTGTATATATGTGGATCT
>NW_007811963.1:0-961 GCF_000696425.1 Galeopterus variegatus | reverse complement strand
TAAAGGACAGTGGCCCAGGTTTAGCATTTTGCAATCTTAAATACCTGGGACTTCAATAAGTTCATATATGTGCAGTGGAATTATAAATATCTCAAATATATTTTAACTTCTAATAGAATTAAATATACATTTTACTTTTAGGTTTTAGTAGTAGTGGTGGTGGTGGTGGTGGTAGTTCTTTAGATCCCAGAGTAGCAGGAGGTCTGGATGCTGGTTTTTCTGCCCGGGGCTGTACACACGACTTCGGGTTGCTTCTACCTAGCTCCCGGTTCCTAGTCTTCCTGTTTGGAGCTGATTCTCCCGCTGTTTTGCTCTTCTCTCCTCTCCCTGCTCCCTCCCTGACGCTCCGCACCTCCCTCGTCGCCCCCTCCCGCCGCCCAGCCCACCCCACCCCCTACATACACTCACATTTTAAAGCGTAATCTGGGCCAGAGGGAGCTCGGCGCCGCAAGTTCTTCCCTGTCTCGGGAGTTAAACCCGAAGTTCTAAGCGCGGTTCTCAGATATCACCCGGCAAAACAGAATAGGGAAGGAGACCGGATTCCTGGCCTCATGGGCACAAGCGGCCCAGAAGGTCCTGCCGGACCCCAGACTACAGCCCCGAGGTCGCCGTGATTTTAAAGCTGTTCCCTACCTGTGTCTTGATTATTTTTAAAGGCCAACGCGAGGGAAACGATGTTTTGAAACCACCCCACTGAATCTTACTGGCAACAAGAACTTACTCACCTACCGCCGACTCTCTCCAATCCTAAATCCCATTCTCAAACCAGACACTGGTAAAACTGGGCTCGTCAAATATGCAGAAGCCTCCAAAAGCCTCCTCAGTCCCAAGTTATTTTCTTCCTGTACTTCCTTCCGCCTCCTGTCTTTCTCTCTCTCTCTCTCTCTCTCTCTCTCTTTTTCTTTTTCTCCCCCCACTCTCCTTAACCTGATCTCGTCAATTTCTTCAGCCCTTTCCTTTG
>NW_007811962.1:0-961 GCF_000696425.1 Galeopterus variegatus | reverse complement strand
CCAGGAGGACCTTCCTCCTTCCCAGGGAGCTCCACCCACAGCACCGCTCCCTCCCCTTGGCCCCTCTCTCACTGGTTCTGGGATTGACACCCACCGCCCTGCCCCGCTTGTTGCTGGTTGTCCTTTGACCTAAACGCATCTTCTCTCCATTCCTTACCCAGCTTCCTTGAGCCCTGGCTCTGTGCCGAGCCCTCAGGTTGTACATAAGGATCCGTCAGGGGTTCCCTCCAGGACGCCAGGGCCACAGGTGTTGTCACTCCTCTCCCTGATGCCCGGAGTGAGCTCGGACAAAGGGAGGATAAGACCTCCTCACGTGCAGGGACGACCTTCCATCGCTCCCTTAACTGGGTCCACCCTGATCCAGCCTTGCTGTGCAGTCCTTTCCCCCGAGATGACTGGCCTCGGTAGCCCCCCGCCTCAGCAGTGAGGGCGGATTATCGTGTTTACCCAGAGCACAGGACTGCTGTACGCATTAATTAAGTTGCTGTGTTGAAGGGACTTCGAGAACACCCAGAAAAGGTGGCTCAGAAGTGCAGGGGCTGATTATTATGGTATTAAATCCCCACATTGCCACCAGACAGAGGCAGCTCAACTCTCCCCAACAGCTCGGGAGATGAACAGGGTCCCTATGCATCCCGCCGCAGGGTAACAATGAAATAGCAACAGGATGTACTTTTCTTGTTCTCCATATGTTTATTTTTATTTAAAAGGTGCAATGAGGCTGTCTATTATTGATCTGGGCCTTCCTTCGCAGTTAGTTGTTATTTATTGGGCAAATTTTGTGCCTTAAAAAAAAGAAAAGAAAAAGAAAAGTGCAGGCATCCAAAGTCCTGGTCATGTGGATGGAGTCCCAGCATGGTCAGATGCTGGGTGCTTGCAGCAGATAATGCCCAGCCACAAATGGGTCTTGAAGGGTTTATGCGGGAATGACTCCACCTGCAACCTGAAACCAAACGTCCAG
>NW_007811961.1:0-961 GCF_000696425.1 Galeopterus variegatus | reverse complement strand
AGAGATGTGTGCTCTGGTAGGTTCTGGCAAGTCACCAACTGATTGTGAGCTGTCCTTGTGAATGATCCAGCAGCCCCTGCGACACCTGAGGCTCTGTATCTGCAGCTCCTCGGCAGAGCTCACCAGGGCCAAAGCGGGGAACACTAGGTGCGGGCCAGGGGCGGGCGCCGCTTCTGACAAGAGGGAAGAGACCTGGGACGGGAGGACTGGAGGGGGTTTGGAGTCCTCCTATCTCAATGCAGGGACCCTGAGCCACCCTCAGCTGTCCACACCTCGACTCGGAGGCGTCTCCCCCATACCCCTGCTCTGAGGCCAGCCAGGCTCTGGAGGGACCCACATTAGCCCAGTCCATCCTGGGAAGTTCTGACTCATCGGAAAGAGCTTTCATTTCTGGGCTAAGCATTTCTCGTTTGCCCAGCTCTGCACCAATCTCCAGACAGGGGAATCTGACGGTAGTGGTGACAGTAGCAGTCGCCGTGTGTTTTAGAGCTCATGGCAGGAGCTGGGCATGATGGCTCTGGCTCCTCTAACTTCCCCAACCCTCCCACCCTCTGAGGTGGGCCCAGCTATGGACTGCATTTCACAGGTGGCTCAGAGGGGCTGATGAGATTTGTGGGCACTCCCTGGGTCAAGGTCAGTGGGACTCGTTCAGGCCCCCCACCTGCCCACCAGCCACACACGCAAAGGGCCACCTGACTCCACCACCTGCCCTCTGGGGCCAGCCCGGGCCTCAGTTCCTCTGCTCCCGTCCAGAGAGGGGAGGCTGCCTGCTCTCCCACGCACCTTGAGGCCACGTGAGATCAGGCAGGTCTCCATGCATGTTGCTGCTGCAGTTTCCATCCCACCCTGCAGGACAGAGGCAAAAGCACGATGTCTCAGCACACCCTGCAGCCACGTCTCGGGGTGAGATTTAGGAGAGGTTTTGTGCCTTGGTCACATGTCAGATGTTGTGGTTTACAGT
>NW_007811960.1:0-961 GCF_000696425.1 Galeopterus variegatus | reverse complement strand
GGCTGAGTAGAAAATATAATAGTGTTGTTTTTTTGTTGTTCTGTTTTGTTGTGTTTTTCCTACCTTTTGGAATGTGAGTACAAGGATCCTTCTATTAAAATGGGCAGGAATATCTCTAAGGAGTTTTCTCTCTTTTTTTTTTTTCCTTGATTCTACTTTTTTTTTTTTTCCAGGTTATGATTTACATCAGAAAACATTTCCTATGGCTTAGAGATATTTTTAGAAGTATGAGGACGGCCTCAGGCAAAATTTGAAGTACTCTGTGATTTTTTTTTTTTTTTTTGGTCTTCCAACTTCTCAACTTCTATCCTTTGCTTCCAGTCTAGACCTTCTCCTTACTCTTGTTTCTTCCACTATTTCAGCAACAAATCAACAAAGAGACACAGGATTTAATCTACACCTTAGACCAACTGGACCTGGCAGATATATATAGAACATTTCACCCAACAACTAAAGAATATACTTTTTTCTCATCAGCTCATGGAACATTCTCCAAGATAGACCACATATTAGGTAAAAAATCTAGTCCCAGCAAATTTTAAAAAACTGAAATCATTCCAAGTATCTTTTGAGACCACAATGGACTAAAACGGAAGATTAATAATAAGCAAAACTCTGGAAACTATACAAATACATGGAAACTAAACACTAGGTTCCTGAACGACCTATGGTCCAAGAAGAAATTAAACAGGAAATCAAAAAATTTCTTGAAACCAACAAAAATCAAGATATATTGTACCAAAACCTATGGGACACTGCAAAAGCAGTACTAAGAGGCAAATTTATTGCAATAAATGCCTACATCAAAAGAACGGAAAGACTTAAACGACCTAACACCATGCCTCAAAGAACTTGAAAAGCGACAACAATCCAAACCTAAAGGTAGCAGATGGGAAGAAATAAGATCAGAGCAGGACTAAATAAAATAGAGACCCAGAAAACAATAGAAACAAAAGTTTCT
>NW_007811959.1:0-961 GCF_000696425.1 Galeopterus variegatus | reverse complement strand
AACACGTGCCATTGGAAAATTGACATCAGTAGACTTGCTCAATGCTGGGTTGTCACAAACGTTCAATTTGAAAAGAACATACTATCTGTGAAATGCAGGAAAGCCAAGCACAATAAAATGAGGTATCTGAAATACCGCGTATTAGTAAAAAAGAAAAAAGAGTATCTATAAATATATTACATTTATAGATCAAGAAGACATTGGATAATATTCTGTACCAATTCCTATAGCTTTTTTAAAAACTAGAGATATAAAATTATTGCCTTATGACAAAGAATACCTACCTGAAATCATTTAATATCATACTTAATATTAAAGCACAACTGGAAGAATTTCCTTAAAATCAGGAAAAAATATTATCTGTTTTACAGCTATTGTTTTTTACTATTCTGAAAGTTCTAGCAGGTGTAATAGCAGTAAAGACACAAAGAAATAATTAGTATAAAGGAGAATACAAATATATGAGTGTGGGTGGAATTAAATACCTAGTAAAATCAGAAGGATATTGAGAACGGTTGAATAAAGAAAAGCTCAGGAAAATAAATGCATGATAAATATAGCATTATAATATTTTATCATTATATCAAGTGTGCTAAATAAAATGGAAAAATTCTTATTTACAATATTAAGAGAAATATAAAACACCTTAGAAGCAATCTTATCAAGACATATGCAAGAACTTTAGAGGACAGCTTGGGCTAGTGTGGAATGGAATGAAACAAAACGGAAAGGAACAGACAATAACAGAGTAAGTTCAGGAATGGAACATATTAATTTTTAAATGTACCACTAAAAGAAGCATCACAAAGAGGCTGGAAAGTGAAGAATTATTCAATTAATAGTGCGGAGGTAATTGGTTACGATTTGGGAGAAAAGAATTTCACACTATATGAAAATAAGTACCAGGCAGTAGAAAGATACAAATACATTAACCAAACCAAACTACTTCCTTGTTGACACC
>NW_007811958.1:0-961 GCF_000696425.1 Galeopterus variegatus | reverse complement strand
ATATGGAGGAAAAGCAACAACAACAACAAAAAAATAAAATAAAATATCTAAGAATAAATCTAATCAGAAATATCTAAGATTTATATGAGAAAACATTTACAACATTCTTGAGGGCCACAAAAGTTCAGAATAAATGGAAAAGCAAACTGTGTCTAAGTTAGGAATTCTCAATATCACAAAGACATAATTCTCCCTAAACAGATCTATAAATGTAGTGTGATCACCACATACATATACACACACGTGTATACATATATCTGTATTTAAATAGACAAGCTGATGCTAAAATAGTTCACAAGGGAAAATAAATAACAGGAAAATTCTAAGAAGGGAAAGTAATGATGAGGAGCTAGCCCTACTAGATTTAGCATATGTCTAAAAGTACAAAACTTAAAACAGAGTGATCCTGGAACACGAATAGATAGAAATATCAATGATATGGGATAGGAAGTTCAGAAATAGCCCAAAGTATGTATAAAATTTATTACATCACAAACAAGCTATGTCAAATCTGTGAAGAAAGATGAAATAATTAACATATGGTTTGGGGACAACAGGGGAGCTGCAGGAAATAAATGAAGCCACACTTCACATCTTATACCAAGATGAATTCCAAACTGAGGAAAAAAATCAAAAGTAAAACACTAAACCATAAAGAGATTGAGATAAACCATGGGAAAATTATTTTATAATTGGAGTGGGAAAAACCTTTTAAACTATGACACAAAATGCAGACACCATAAAAACAAGGATCAATAAATTCAACTACATAAATATATTTTCCATATGGCAAAGACCAAAGAACAAGATGACAGAATATTTGCAACTCTTATTACAGATAAATAGGTAATATTTGTAATAAATAAGGAGTTCCTAAAATCAATGAGAAAAATAGGCCAAGTATGACAACAGAGTTCACAGGGATGAAAATACAAATGGCTCATATATACATGAAGAAATA
>NW_007811957.1:0-961 GCF_000696425.1 Galeopterus variegatus | reverse complement strand
CAGAGGTAAAATTCTGCCTTCTCTACAACTATAAGATTTCAGAATTATTTGATGAACATTCCTTGGTCAAGAAGGTAATCCCAAGTTAGAATGAAATCTTTATAGCAAATCAGGATCCACATTACAATTAAATGACTTTGTAATAGCTCTGGTTGCACTTAGTGGTAAAAAGTGAGGTCTCCTATAAATGTTGATTGAAAGTAAAAACCTAGAAGTATCCACATTTTACTTGATTACTATTAAAGAGCCAATAGGCTGTTTTGTCTTTCATTAAGAGAGGTAATGTTCCTAAAGAATTGATGAGTTTCTTCATCAGTTCTTTGGGTACTTACAAAGTTCCCTGGAAACAACTCATCAAATGGTCATGTATACCCTCTCTAGAACAAGGATGCCAGAGACCTACAGAGATGATCATCTCCTCCCTTCCAGTTTGCCCTGAGTCAAAAAAAAGTGCAAGGCCCAATTTAATCCACAAAGGATTCGAATTTTCAACCAAGTTTCAACATTGAGATTCTTAAGAATAATCAGAAAAGGTCCCTTTTGAAAGAAATATAACCATCTTTAACATTTCATGTTAGAAACTGTGTTAGAAATGTTTCTCTTGCATGGTAGTAAATTCAGATGAGTGACAGAACCCTCAGTTTCTTCCTGAAGTCGCGCAAGAGCCCAGAGCCATCTTAGACCACCTGCAGTAGGTAAATAGGCCCAAGGTGGCAAGGGATGCTACAAGGACCAGCCCCAGCTCAGTCCAGCATATTCCATTCTGATTGCTCAAACAGCATTTCTTGAAAGACAAAAGAATCTCTTTCCAACCTGATGGCATGAACTTTCAGAAGCAAACATTTGAGGGTTAATTCATGAAGCAATATTTAAGAGAAAATCTGAAGACAAAACAATATTTTGTTTTCCCACCTCAGGAGGAAGCCCAGTTATTTTGAATAGGAAATCATAAAATTTAAGA
>NW_007811956.1:0-961 GCF_000696425.1 Galeopterus variegatus | reverse complement strand
CCAATGTATTTGTTTCTTCTCATCATTGTAGGCTACTCCATACAATAACTATACCACTATTTACAAAAAAATTCAAATGTGGGGTCTCTGGAGTCAGGCTGCCTGCTGGCTTAGGCACTTACTGGCTATGTGGCTTTTGGGTAAACGCTTCCATCTCTCTGTCCCTTTGTACTCCCATCTGGAAAATGGGGCTCCTATGAATATGAGCTCTTCTCAGAGCTGAGGCAGGGATTGCATAAGAAAATTCATTCAAAGGCTCACAGTGATGTGATGGGAACAGTGAGCCTCATGAGAAGACAAGTGTTTTATTCATCGGCATCTCTGGCGATTGATGAATGACTCCTCTCCTCCCCCCTCCTGGCCACCACTCCTGTATCTCTGGCAGGTACCTGCCCCTGGCACCCTGGAAAGAGGACCTCAGGCCATGTGGGTGGGACCCCAACCCTATCAATCTGATGGTAGTCATGACAATATATAAGCACCTGGAAATGGGTGACACAGGTACCGGTGAGAACCCGGGGTGGGGAGAAGGGGAGACCTAGGAAGATGTCCAGATGGGCAGAAACTTTGGCACTTCAAAACTCCTGAGATCCCAGGGCTGCTGGATTCCTCCACCTTCCCACTCCTCTGGGGAGATTGGGAGCCAAGCAGGACCTTGACCCAGTCCAGCCTTCCCAAGTGTTCCAGCCGGGCATGGGAAGTAATGCCTTGACCAGGATATGAAATGATGGTGGTTGGAAGGACAGAGGAGTTTAGGAGTGACTTGGACACATCTTTACAGGTGGCTACTTTCTTTGAGGCAATTAAAAATTTTCCACCAGGAAATGCTTTAAAATTCATCTCCTTACATGGACAGGAGGAACTTCATAAACTAGGAAGGGGTACGGCACAGGCACCAGGCAGAAAGTTCCAGAAGACTCAGACAGCTGTGGGCTCTGGCCCTTTGCCTCTTTATTCCTTC
>NW_007811955.1:0-961 GCF_000696425.1 Galeopterus variegatus | reverse complement strand
GACGTAGAACGTGAGATGCGCTCAGTATATGGCAGGTGCTACTGCTGTGTGGGGTGTTCACGCCACAGACTGATTTACACAACGTTCCTGCGCTTGCCTCTCTGGCCTGCCGAGCAATGTCAGGACATAGAGGGCAGGAGATGAGCTCAACCCCCTGAAACCCAGCACAGTGGCACGCGCCATGCTTGCCAGGCACGCACCATGCTCACCAGGTCCCACCGTGCTCACAGTAGTGGCCATGGCTGCAATAGAGATAGTCCAGGCCCCAGCATGATGTCCACTTGAATAAACACCAGCATTTCATTTTTCGGGTGGAATCTGGCTGAGGGGACAGCACACCACACCTCCCCCACCCCACCCCACAATGACCACTTGGAATCCAGGTGATGCCACCAGGCCCCACCCAAAGGCACAGCAGCCGGGAGGACCCTGGTTTACATCCACCCGCTGTGCTCTTCAGAGGCAAAGCTACAACAACCAGTCCGAAAGCACGAGAAGAGGAGGAAGCGTTCCGCTGGGCATTCTTTAGTAAAACAAAATAAACTCGGCCACAAGTAGTTTGGAAACAGCTCTCCAGGGAGCACACTCCTCTGACACACTCCCATGAGACTGGTGCTTTTAAAAGGAGACAGAATTCCTTCCCTGTAGCAAACACACTCTTCAATCATAGCAAAAAGGGCCAAATATCCACTGAAACAAGCCCGAGGCCCTGCTGCAGAAACTCACGCAGCTCCCCTCTCCCCACCACTGCCTTTATGCCAAGGTCAGCTTCCCTTGGGTGTGAGGGTGGTTGTTTCTTTCATTTGTTTTGTTTTTTCCAATGCACTGAAGTGCAGCCTGCTCCCTGAGTTTTTATATCTGCATTGTGGACATCTTCACGCTGTCCAACACAGAAAATCTAGTCGCCACACACTGCTACCCGCTTGCTGTGACAGTGCAGAGCCTGGGGCCTCCAGCCCCT
>NW_007811954.1:0-961 GCF_000696425.1 Galeopterus variegatus | reverse complement strand
GCAAAGGCCCGCCCAGCCCCCGCTTACCACACCAGGCTAGGCGCCTTCATCAGTGCTGCCTACATTTTCTCCGGGGTGGGGGGGGAGGGCGGAGCCAGCCGGCTCAGATCGGGCAAGCCAGCCATCTTCGCTTGGCGCGGCTCCTCACTGAGCCGTGCCACTTGTGTGCCTCAGCATGGGGCCCCCCGGGGCCTGTGGACCAGCCACCAATCCCACTCCACCTGCGGATCTCTGGTGGGGCTGGTGGCGTGGGGAGCCCCCGGCCAGTGTCGGGAAGGCAGGGAAGAGGATCCCGGACAGACTGTCACTCCACCACACTTGGGGCTTTCGGCCCCAGGTAAACTCCCTGCTTCCGGGAGGCAGATACCATCTCTGTTGCCTTCAGTTTGGAAAAATCCCAGACTGATTTCTGGTTGGGAGAGGGGTGACCGGGGTGCCCCCAAGCCCACTTGATCCTGCCGGAGAACTGATGGCCTGAGGGCACCGAGCTGGCTCACGCCGGGGGGATTCAAAGAGGAACTGTGTGCTGTGGGATCCTCCCCCGGGGGTCTCACGCCCTGGTGTGGGAGATAATTCAACCACACAGGGGGCCGCAATACCGGGGGAAAGGTGGGAGGCCCAGAGAGGACTTTGACCAGGGCCGCAGGAATGCCAGGAATGCCCACAGTGTCTGTGGCAGAGGCCTGAGACCCCTTCGGGGCCGGGCAGGGCTGAGAGATGAGGATTGCACAAGACACGCCCCAGCCCTGTACTGAGTGCACAGAGAGGGGAGGGGTCCGGCAAAGGAGGAGGAGTCTCGGAAAAAAAGACGCACCCTCCGGGAGGCCCCCTCGTGTGCACACAGAGAGGGGAAACGCCCAGATAGCGAGGCGGAGACTTATAGATCTCACACACCCTGTTGGGCCGGCAGGACAGGATCCAGCTGCCAGGGCCGGAACTCAAGGATCAGGGAGAACTCCCA
>NW_007811953.1:0-961 GCF_000696425.1 Galeopterus variegatus | reverse complement strand
TTTCTTGGATTGCCTGTTTTCTGATTGCCCTCTAGAAATGTAAGCTCCAAGTGGAAAGGGAAAAAACTCATCTTTTTTGACTCTCCAGTCCCTAGAATAATGCTTGGTACATAGTAGTTATGCCTTAAATAACTGTTGATGGATGAATAGAAGAGGTAGGTTACTTAGGAGTGGGAGAAAGCATGACGTATTTGAAGAAAGGAACGTTAGCAGTACGGCTGTAGCATAGAGAATAAGACAACGTAATGGGATGAGGAAATAGATAGAAATCCAATCTTGAAGTCTTTTAGACCAGTATTTTTCAATCTGCTATTAGTGAGTCATGAAATCAATTCAGTGACCTGCTACCAGCATTTAAACAAGTGAAATAGAATAAAAATCAGGGTACATAGTTCTTAGTAAAAGTACTACATAAAACTTGCTTTCATATTTTATTTATGTGTGTGTGTGTATTATATTGTGATGTAAAAAGGTTTTCCTGATTTGGTTTGCAGCAAATAGGTATGAAAGCTGCAGTTAGACCATATCAAGTATTTTTGATCTTCTGCTAAGGGAATCGGAACTCATTAAAAATATTTTCACAGAGTAGGTTTCAAGATTCCCTTGGGACTAGAGTCATTAATCATAGAAAGTGTTACTGCTTTTAGTAACATGTGAACAGGAAGCACCAGGCTAGGCTGCACTTATTGCCACCCTAGATTACCTTATTATACTTCCTAAAGGCAGGAGCCCCAATTTATCTCCTGTTGCATTCCCAGTGCCTAGCACAGACCAGGTAGATAGCAAAGAAAATATTTGTCGAATGAATGAAAAATCTCTTGTATAAAGCTGCTGTTTGTGATTCAAATGGCTGTAGAATCCAGCTAATCCTTTCTGCTATGCCACTGTCATTAATACTCTTTTTAACATGGAAAACTTTGGTAAGAGTGACTGCCATCATCCTGTTTACTTTTTGAGGTTC
>NW_007811952.1:0-961 GCF_000696425.1 Galeopterus variegatus | reverse complement strand
CATTCCCTTCCTTTCATTATTAGGTCAGCAGCTTGGTTCAAAGTGGTGTACACCTGGGGGGGGCCCCTCCTAGGGATAAGTGTACCCATGCAGCCATAACATTGACCCCTATGGGAGGGTTGGCTGGGGCTCTCCTTAGGGATCCTGACACTAATAGCCTGGGTTATAGCACCTGCAAGCGTTTCCGCTTGAGCTTGTAGAGCGGAAGTTAAGGCCCTGGTTTGTTGTTGGTAGCTTCCAACGTCTCTACTGGCAATGACCCACTTTTTCATAGAACGATCTTTGGGCCTGGCACAGGCAAGCTTGTGGTCTGCAGTCATGCCATCCCACACTAGCATTTTTACAAACTGGTCCCGGAGAGGACCTGGGGGAAACTTTCTCTGTATACTCTGTTCCACCCGAACTATGAAAGAGGGCAGGTCCTCAGAGGGTCGCTGGGTGACCCCGGTCATTGTGGGCTCACTGGGCCCTTCAGCCAACTTTTTCCATGTGGCTAATGCTGTTGCCCTAACCTGGTCCTGGGCAACCTGTTGGATTGCTGGAATAGCAGCCTGTTGGATTCCAGTACTAAATTGATCTGCTGTTCCAGACAGCATGCCAAAGCTGATAGGGATGGGTGGGTTGGCTGCTTGGTTTATCTCCGCCTGCACATGGCACTCTTCTTCAAAGAAGGCGCAGAATTTGATAAACAGATTTGGAGAGAGGACAGCCTTACAGAGCATTTTCTAATCTTGGGTCGTACAGGATTGATGCGCTAAGCCCTGGAGGATGGTTTCTGCCCATGGGGAATTGGGCCCACCCTCAGCAACAGCCTTTTTCAGCTCTTTAAGATCATGAGCTTCCCAAGGGTACCAAGCAGCCAGCTTATTTCCATTGGGAGCAACGTTAACCAGATAGGCTTGAGGGGCCGCTTCCCCCCACGGGCTGTGGATGGCTGGACGTTCCCAGCGAGCCATGACAG
>NW_007811951.1:0-961 GCF_000696425.1 Galeopterus variegatus | reverse complement strand
TTATTTGTTTTGTTATGAAAACATTCATCCTGTAGACTTACATCATTTTTTCCTTTTTTCAGTTCTGAGGTAGTTTTAATCATGACTTTCTTTCCTTTTCTTTTTTTTTTTCTTTCCATGTGAGCTTCCAGGTAAGAGGTGAAGACACTTCTACATCTGTCTTCTTTATACCCTAACTTTAATATCCTTTTTTTCTTTGAGAATTTTCCTGATTGTTCTCCTCATATAGCTCTTTATTTTTCCCTGTGTGCATATTTCCTAGAAATGTCAAGGTGATAAATATCTAGGGGAAAAGAAAAATTTTCAATCCAGCCTGATTTTGTGCCTTTCTTCGTGAGTTTAAAGAAAAATAAAATAAAATAAAACCCACAAAAAAAACCCCTTATATTCTAAAACAAAACAACAAAAAAATTAAAACCACACCAGAATCAGATAATCAAATGGAAAAAATGGGCAACATACTAAAATGTGAATTTAACAGAACGAAAAAAATAACAGTACAGAATGAAAGAAAAGATGCTCAACCATATTGCTAATCAGGGAATCCCAATTAGAACCATAATGAGATATTACTACACAACATCAAATTGGCAACATTAAAAAACATGTGAGAACTGATAAAATAAGATGCTGGTGAAAATGTGGAGAAGTAGACACTCTCATACATTGCTAATGGGAGTAGAAACTGATATATCTATGTTGGCAAACAGTTTGCCAACATAGTAGATGTACAAACATATCTAAAACTACCAATTCAGATCCTATTGATATACTCTGAGCAAACACATGCACATATGTTGGAAGATGCATGTACAAAATTTCTCCTAGTAACACTTAAAAAAAAATAATCTACAACTATTCACTTCCAAAATGTTCATTTGCAGAATAAAAAATATACTTGTATAATCATATAATGAACTATTATACAGCAAAGAAAATGAATGAACTATACCTTCACACA
>NW_007811950.1:0-961 GCF_000696425.1 Galeopterus variegatus | reverse complement strand
ACTACCCCTTAAGTAAGCATTAATATGTAAGCTGAAGACATTTTGCATTTTCATTCATCTCGGAAAGCTCCATGGTATCATTTTGTCTTAGAGACAGATTTATAGTAATAATTTAAAATCTTGAACATTTATTCCTTCATACTGTACATATTAATCTACTTCCTTCCATGTGTCAGACATGGTAATAGGTATTATGGATACAGCAGTGAACCCAATGGACATGGAACCTGCGGGCAGAGCATGTCCGAGGCAAAGGAAAAAAGGCTTGGCATGAAAACAGAAAAGGCTTGGCATGCTGGATCATAAATGAAGAAGCCAGAGTGACTGAAGCCTCATGTGCAATAGGCAGACTAATTTGGAATGAGTTTGGAGAGATAGGCAGGTGCTAGATTACACAGGGTTTGGCCATTGTTAAGAATTATACATTCTTATGCTAAGAGCAATGGGAACCCATTGAAGGGATTGAAGTATGACACACCTAGAGTAAATTTAGGGTTTAAAATTTTAATTCTGTTAACTTGGTATGTTGCTGTGTTACAAATGGATTGGTTAGAAGCAAAAGTGAAACCAGAGAGAATGGTTGGTGCTGTAGACTGGATGCCCCCCGCCAACCTCACTGAAGCTTAATCCTCATTGTAACTGTTGAGGGTGGGAAATCCTATGATGGTAATTGAAAGATGGGGCCTTGAAGAGATGATTAGATTGTAGGACCATGCTGTAGTGAATTAAAATGGTGGTCATGGGTGTAGTTCTGAGGTTTTTAAAAGGGCAGTGCATGAGGAACTCTTTCTGCTTTCTCTGCTTCTACCATCTTGCAATGTGAGACCACTGGGTCACTGTCACCACCACCAGATGGACTTTGGATTTCCCCATCTCAGAAACTGTAAGCAATAAATTTCATTTTCTTTATAAAATGCCCAGTTCCAGGTATTTTGTCATAAACAACAGAAACAGACTAATA
>NW_007811949.1:0-961 GCF_000696425.1 Galeopterus variegatus | reverse complement strand
CCTCCTTAGGCCCTTGCATGTGCCTGGAATGTGGCTGTGATGATGGGAGCTCAGCCCTGCCATTGGAGAGGGAGCCTTCTGCAAGGGGTAGAGGAGCCTGGGACTCAGATGCCAGTGTCATTCCAGTCTTGGGTGCCCAACCCCGGGCTTATTTTAAGGAGGAAGAAATGAACTCATGTCTTGCTTTGGCTACTGTGAAGAAAACGTGTTCATTTCAATTTCAGAGCAAGCACCACGCCTAGAGGAGAAACATTAGAGGCATTCCCACCGAAACCAGGAGCAAGACAAAAGGTGTTCACTGTCACCTCTTATCAACTGTGCTCCGTAGGTACCAGCTAATGCAAAAGACGAAGGAAAATGGAGGAAGGAAGGCAGGCGCAGGTGACAAAGTGGTGACATGGCCTGGAGTCTGTTGAGAGCAGGCACCCCTTTGGGTGCTGGAGCAAATGACTCATCGCATGATCCTCATCAGTAGTACCCCTCAGGCTGAGGACAGTGACTTGGAACACTGAGCTAATGGGGGGTGGCTAAGAGAGTTGAGGCCACCATGCAAGTAGTCGTGCTGGGGAGAGAGGGCAGGACAGGAGCACAGGGTGTGGGAAGTGACGGGTCAAGGCCTGGTCTCTGTAGGTGGGGCTGGCAGGGAGAGAGTGCCAGATGAGGAGGGTCCTCGTCTACTGCTTTTCATGGTGTCTCCCTAGTGCCCAGGACAGTGCCTGCCACATAGCAAGTCGCCAAGTAGTGGGTAAGTGAACGTTGATGCACCAGGTCCCCTTCTGGGTGTTGAGGACAACCTCACAATATCTTATCCCTGCCCGGGACCCTCACATTCTAGAGGGGACGGAAAGCACTGTTCAGGGGTGTGGTCAGGGCTTCTGTGGGGAAATGCCCAGGGCACTTTGGGGAAACTGAGGCTCCCAGTGCTGGCTCGAGTGTGTCAGGGAAGATCCCCAGGGAAGCA
>NW_007811948.1:0-961 GCF_000696425.1 Galeopterus variegatus | reverse complement strand
GAAAAGGTCTAGTTTCAGAAATCTCCCAGAATCAGAGGTCTCAAGCTTCAACCTATTAAAGTGAGCAACTCCCCCAGGGTAATTCAGCAGTAAAATTCCCTAAACTAAGCCTAATGCTCTTACCCCGCATACCTATCCATACATAGCTAAATTATCTCATCCACAACTTCAGCCTCTGATTCAACTAAACACCATGTATCTAAAAAGATAAGTCTCCCAGTAATCCAGGAACATTGTAGTAGGCAATGTGTTTGTGCGTGAGTCAGCATCAGAATCCTTCTCTACTCTGTGAGACTTTGGGCAAATTGTTAACACTATTTCAGTCTGTTTCTATACATAAAAACTGGGGATAAGAATACCTGCTCTACAGCATTTACCTTGTGAGTTCAAGATAAAATATTTAAAGCCCCCAATACATTCTTGACCAAAAAAAAAAAAATAGGTTTTAAATACATGGTAATTACTTCTATTATTAGTATTATTATGTAAATAAAAAATTAGAGTATGTGATTCTCTTATCCAGGAGGAACTCTTGGAGGGATATTATCACAGTGAAGTTGTGGGGTAGGAGAAAGAAAATAAAGGGGAGGATCAGGCCAGGGGGTGGAAGGGAGAAGGACACACAGTGGGAAGCTCAGCATGGGTGTTCGGAGACTTTTAAGATGGCGACGGGTCTGGAGCAGCCGTGCCAGGAGACAGCGTGACCCTGAGAAGTGTGCGCTGTGATACCAGAGTACTATTTGCATTTCCAAGAGCAACAAAAAACGAATAAATCTTTCAACAACGAACCTACAATGACAAACAAGCAACAACAGGTTTGAGGTGTTAGGGCCGACACAAAAGAAGACTCCTGAGAGCGCCCAAGCCCTACTGCAGGTTCGAGCGAGCAGCCCGAGACAGCAAAGGCCAAGTAAGCCAGCAGAGATGACACAGAAATGGAGTGGAAGGCGCCGGACCGGCC
>NW_007811947.1:0-961 GCF_000696425.1 Galeopterus variegatus | reverse complement strand
AGGTTCGAGAGCATGGCCATGCACAGTGGATACCCAAGGCAGTAGGCACCAGCCCAGCTGGTGGTGCTGCACGTGCACACTAACTCCACCCCCCCACACACACAATTTGCTTACAAAGAATGTGCCATACCACCCCCAACCGAGCCTAAGGCACGGGGGCCTGATTAAATTATTCTATTTTCATGACACACACAGCAGCAGACACAGTTGTAAAACTGTATAAATCACCCAGTTTTTAAAGATTATCCAAATTGTGTTTGGGGAGAGGTGTGGCTCAGTGGAAAGTTAGGAGTGAAAAGCTTGGCTAGGATAATTTAAGATATGCCTTGGCCTGACCCATTTCTAGAATTCTGGTGTATATTTTGAGAAATGGTCAATATCAGATTGTTTGCAGGTGAGGAAGTCCCAGAGGTCCTGCAAATTAAATATCCAGTGCTGGGCAAATGCAGGGGTCTCATTACAAAATGGCCAGTGCTGGGCACTTGCTGAAAGTGCCAGGTTCATGGCAGTTCCTTGGTGAAGTGTGTTTGCTATAGCACATATTCAAATGATCTGGTTTCAAACTGGGACTTTGGAAATGCTATACGTTCTTTCCCAATTTCAAATATGCTGATCCTGGTAAACCATCCAGAAATAACAACCACTGGTCAAATAGATACTATCACCACTTTGTAAGCTTTTAGTGTTACTATGGTGTGGCCAATTATACATTGGTCCTCAGAGTGGTTCAGTTTTGTTTTTAGCATTGTCACGTCATGATCTCCCTTCTTAGGCAGGGTAACCTATGCTTTACCCAGTGATGATCTCCTTTTAACACTCTAAAATTTGGTTATACATTCATCCTTCCCACAGATTCTCTTGGTCTCCTGAGGCCAAATCTTCAACTTCTGAGATTACAACCCAATGGGACCTCATTAGTTAATTACCAGCAAATGGTACTGGCCCGTGCCTAGAATGTGTC
>NW_007811946.1:0-961 GCF_000696425.1 Galeopterus variegatus | reverse complement strand
TGCCATGTAGATCTGATCATGACACCTCCTTCTTGGACTGCATCTATTTGGTATTCCTTTTCTAGCCCCTACCGTCTCTCCTGTATGCTAAATAAAACTTCAGCTTGGTAATCAATTTATCTAAGGTAATGATGGATATCTGTGTTCTGGTCCATTATGTGATCTCATTTTTAAGTTTTTGGGGAGTTCCTCATTTTCCCCCCATGCACTAGCCACAGATGATTTTATATTTTTATTGAAAAATGAAATGTACAAAGTCTTATCATAAAAATAAGAAGATACAGGTGAATGCACGCTATTTAGATAGGAAAGGGATTTTCAAGTTCAAAATCAACTAAAAAATTTAAAAGGAAAATAACCATAGATTTGATCATTATTAGTCAAATCTAATAAATGGAAAATAGATTATTATCTAAAAATAAAAACATCTCCATACCAGCAAAGCACATAACATTAAAATGCAAACCAAACACAGAAAAAAATATTTGGAAGAGGTGACAAATGGAATCATTTAGAAATCTTGAAATACCCTTCATGTGTAAATAGCTCTAATGAACAAATAAGAAAATAGCAAGAATTCCCATAAATAGTTGTGGAAAGGACATGGACAAGTAATTCGTGAAAACATGATATTAATAGCTACTATATATAAAAAAAATATTCATACCACATGTTCTCACTTATACGTGGGAGTTAATAAAAATAAATTAATAAATATACAAAAAAATAAGTGGGGGGAAAAAGACACAACAATCACAATCATTCCTTGAACTTGTTAAAATAAGTGAACAGATATGAGCTGATGGTGGGGAGAGGAGAGGAAGGGAGCAATTGGTAAAGGGCCATGAAAACCAACTGCACTGTTAAAAAAATAAAAAAGAAATAAATAAAAGACTTGCCAGAAAAAGAATATTCAAATTCCAGAGAAATGATAGAAAGGCAAAAGCAAATGGGGGGCCTT
>NW_007811945.1:0-961 GCF_000696425.1 Galeopterus variegatus | reverse complement strand
TCTCTTTTCTCTTCAATTTACCAGTTTTCAAAGAGCCAGTCGTGGGTTGTGCTGCTTGTCTCCATTTTATCTTTGATTAAAGCCTATTAATTTCTGCATTTAACTATATTATTTCATTTTGGGGGGGTTCTTCTCTATTTTTTCTAAATTCTTGTATTGGATACTTGTGTTAATTTTCAACAATTATTCTTTTCGAGTTTAAGCATTTACGGGCTATAGATTTCTGCTTGCCTACTTCTGCTGTATCCTGGTAGTAATGATACATTTTGGTTGAGTTTGTTCTGTTGTCTAATTTCCATAGTGGTTTCTTATTCTATTAGTGAGTGAGTAGCAGAGTGCTAAGGTGGGCTCTTCCATCTCGGCCTCCTGTACACCTTCTCTTTGAGTGTGGGTGGGAGCTGGGACTCACTTCTGGTCAATAGAACATGGCAAAAAATGCTGGGAAGCCAATCCACTTATAAGATGTTACATAAGACTATCTTAGCCACTGGAGAGAGGAAGATTCTCCTGCTGGGCTAGAAGGAAGCTGCTTGATGTGAACTGCCTACCAACGTGGCTCCTTTAGGTGCTGAGGGCTGCAGTCGCACAACTGCAAGGAGCTGCATTCTGGCAGCTGCCACATGAGCTTGGAAGAAGACCCTGAGTCCAGGAAGGAACATGGCCCCGCAACATCTGGCTTGCAGCCTTGCGATCCCCTGAGTAGAGAGAACCAGGTGAAGCCATGTCCAGACTCCTGACCAGCTGAAACTGAGATAATGCATGTGTGTTGTTTCAGGACTCTCCATTTGTGGTAATTTGCTATGTAGTATAGAAAACTAATATAGCGAGTCTTTTCCAGTTGTAATTTTTAACTGACAACATTTTTTCTCTTATATTATTACTGATTTCCAACTTAATTATATTTTGGTCAGGAAGTCAGCCATAGGCTACAAATTGCTTGATATTTATGAAATTTTCCATA
>NW_007811944.1:0-961 GCF_000696425.1 Galeopterus variegatus | reverse complement strand
TTAGTAGGTGCATAAAGCCCACTCTACTCTGGCTTCAGTCCACCTCTCCAACCTCATCTCCAACCCTTCTCCCTCAGGGTGCCTACCCTCTCTGAGCCATTTTCTGTTCCCTGAACTCCACATGCTCTTTCCAGCCTTCAGGCCTTTGCACATGTGGTTCCCGCCACCTGGAATGTCCTTTCTCCCTCACTGCTCTGTCCCCAGCCAAGTCCTTCAAGTCTGCTTTTCTTTGGTACACTCTTCCTTGACAAGTTCTACCCTACCCCTAAGATAGAGTTAGCATCTGCATCCTCTCCATTCCTACCATATTTCATTAAATCTAAGGAATCATCCATTTAAGATACACTATTATTTTATGTCCTACCACACCTAACAATTAAACTATGACACAATGTCCTTATTCCTTAGAATTTTTAATTTTTATTGAATGGGCTATTGTAAATTTATTTAGAAATGAGTTCTTATCTCATATCACTCTTTAGTATGCACGAAAAGGAAGCTAGAAGTGGGAAATACATTGGTTAAGATGTTGTTGAAGGCCGGCCCGGTGGTGCACTGCTACAGTGCGCCGCTTGGGAAGCGCGGCTGCGCTCCCGCCGAGGGTTCGGATCCCACATACAGACCGGTTCCCGCTCACTGGCTGAGCGAGGCGCGGGGGCAACACCGAGGGTTGCGATCCCGTTGCTGGTCCCGGTCCGGTACGGGCGCGACACTGAGGGTTGCGATCCGTTGCCGGACACAGAAAAAGACAAAAAAAAAAAGATGTTGTTGAAACTTCTTCACATTCAGAATCTTGTAAGTTACTATCAACTCAGAGCTATTGATGTCCATGTTTTGATGTCCATGTTTCTCTACATCAGAAGTTCTCAAGATATGGTCCTCAGACCAGCTGCCTCAGCATCACCTGGGAACTTGTGGAAACGTAGATTCTCAGACTCTACCCCAGACCTGCTGAATCAGA
>NW_007811943.1:6493-6734 GCF_000696425.1 Galeopterus variegatus | reverse complement strand
CTATATCAAATCTTGTTGCTAGCTTGAAGTATTTCTAAAAGATGTCTTTTTTCATTTTATAAAATGTCTGTACTAATATTTCAATGACAAAAGATATCAGAATCCCCAAATCAAACAAAAAAGACAGATAAATGAGATTCTCTATTTGCCACCTGCTAGAGATCAGAAATGTACATTTCTTGTCTTTCAGCCATTAATAGGGAATAAATTATTGCCCTTGTCAAACCAGAACTGGAACCAA
>NW_007811943.1:0-961 GCF_000696425.1 Galeopterus variegatus | reverse complement strand
GAGCTCATGAAAGGGGAGGTGTTCTCTGCTGGTGACTAGCCATCAGCTCCGTTCCCCCAGAGAATCAGAGAGGAAGAGGATAAGCAGGCTTCATCCCCACTTATGGGGGAAGAGGCTAAGCAGGTTTCATCCCCACTTAACCCTCACTTGGGGCTCGAAAAAATGAGCTCCCTGCAAATTAGGTACGTCCTGGTACAGGGCCTGATGGTTCTTTCTATATCAAATCTTGTTGCTAGCTTGAAGTATTTCTAAAAGATGTCTTTTTTCATTTTATAGAATGTCTGTGCTAATATTTCAATGACAGAAGATACCAGAATCCCCAAATCAAACAAAAAAGACAGATAAATGAGATTCTCTATTTGCCACCTGCTAGAGATCAGAAATGTACTTTTCCTGTCTTTCAGCCATTAATAGGGAATAAATTATTGCCCTTGTCAAACCAGAACTGGAACCAAACTTGATCCAGAAACACAAATAGAAACAAAGCCAGAAAACTACATAAAGAATTAGGAACAAAGGGCAAAAACAGACAGTGATATTACAGCTCTATTACTGCGTGAGACTCATTTTGGAAACCAAAAAAGCATGTCTTGGTTTAAACAGCACGTAATGTGAGAGCAGTTCTTAGATAAAATAATTTAGCAGCTCAGGTAGGTGAGTGTGAGGGTAAAAAACACTTTTTTTTTTTTAAAGAAAATAAAAGTTTACAGATCATGCTCCTGTTTGTATTATCTTGGAGGCCATATCTAGCTAGGGAGAATTTGTTATTTTTGGTTTAACTCAGGGTGCAAAGGTTGGCTTTTTTTCCTGTGTTATGTCATATGTTTAAGATGAAATCAGCGGAGTATCAGTTTTGTGGACAGCACAAGATGCAGTGTTTTTTGGAGATGTTAAAGTCTCAGTCATACCTTGCCAATCTTATTCTTATCTAAGAATAAGCAAGTCCTGAAATGAGGCAGGG
>NW_007811942.1:0-961 GCF_000696425.1 Galeopterus variegatus | reverse complement strand
AAATAGCCACATGGTCATCTAGCAGCAAGGGAGGCTGGGAAATGTAGTTTTAGTTAAGGTCTTTATGCCTAGCTAATATTCTATTACCGTAGCAGAAAGCAAGAACAGATATTGTGAAACAACTTGCCATATACTGTAGCTGTTTGCCCATTCTCCATTCACCTTTTGTTCTAGATAATAGAGGCCCGGTATTGTTTAATGACACAATGCATCAGCTAAGTGCTCATTTTTCAGCTTCCACTGCAGTTAGGAGATGCTGTGGGGTACAGTTCTGGCCAGTGAAAACAAAGCAGAAATCTAAGGATTAATGCTAAGGATTTTAGATAAAGCCTTTGTTTCACTACTGAAGGGCAATAGCTATAGCTAGTGCTGTCCTTCCTGATTCTTCTTGCCTGGAATGCATATGTGATGGTTGGAGCTGCTGCTCTCAAACTGTCCCATGAAGCAAGGTCAAAAGAATAACACAAATGTCTGTCCTGACATCAATGAGCTGTTAGACTAATACTAAGAGCTGCTTCTTCTGGAATTGTGGCATGTCAGAAAAAATCCTTCCCCCCTTTTAAGCTTTTGTTGACTCGGTTTCCTATTACTTGTAGCTGATTTCATTTTGTAGCTGTTTGATACAGAGGATAAGTGGCCAGAAAAAGAGAAACCTTGAGAACAGATAAGCAGACATCTCAGCCTAAGAGAAGATCACACAAGGTCTGCCTGAAACAGTGTCACATTATGCACAGAGAGGTCAAATTCAAAAAACAAAAAAGAACAAATAAGAAAAACAGTCATCAAACAAGTGCAGTGGAACAGATCCCAGAGTATTTGCAGCCAGGGTAGTAAAGACACTGAAATATAATGATGTGGTGTTAAGAAAATGCAGACAGCATCTACAAATTTCTTAAAACCTATACATGAGTAAAGAAGTAAATAGAGGTAAATAACAGATTTATATACAAAAGGGTAGAAA
>NW_007811941.1:0-961 GCF_000696425.1 Galeopterus variegatus | reverse complement strand
CTTGCTGAACTCATTTATTCGTTCTGGGTTTTTTGTGAATTCATTAGGATTTTCTGTACACGATATTATATGATCTGTGAATAGAGTTAGCTTGTTATACATTTTAATTTCCAGATGAGATGCAATTTATTTATTTTCCTTACCAAATGTTCCTGGCAATAACATCCTGATCATTTACAGAAAGCTTTCATTCTTACCTCATTAAGCACTTTCTTATTTGTATATTTTAATAGATGCCCTTTATCAGGTTGAATAAGTTCCTTTATTATTAGTATGCTGATTTTTTTAAAATGATGAAATAGTATTAGATTTAGTCAAATGCTTTTTAAAAATCTATTAAGATAAGTATATATATATATATTTTTAATTTTATTAATATGTTGTTTTGTATTGCCTTTTTATGTGTTAAAACAACATAATATCCTGTGGTCACATAGTATAATCTTTATGTTGCTAGATACAATATTGTTGAATTTTGTTGAGGGTTTTTGAATAAAAGTTCAGAAGATATTTTATTCTGTTTCTGTGTACTTTATTTACAGTATCACAGTAATACTTGCTTCATAAACTGAGTTAAAAAATTGACCTATCTTTCTGTTTATTCAAAAAGATTGCATATAATTGATACCAATTCTTCATTAAATGTGATGTAGAATTCTCCAGTGAAACCATTGAGCCTGGTCTATTGCAAGATTTAAAAAAAAAATATTACATTCAATATCTTTATTTTTTTATAGGTCCATTTAGATTTTCTGTTTCTTCTTGAGTCACTTTTGATAGTTTGTGTTGTTTCTAAGAATTTGTCCATTTCATATAGGTTATCGAATATGTTGGCACTCAATACCCTTATAATACTTTACATGTTTATAAGGTAGGTGGTAATGTCCACTGTCATTTCTGATTTTGGTGATTTGTGTTCTCTCTCTTTTTTTCTTGGTCAGTCTATCAAAAGTTTTGTCAT
>NW_007811940.1:0-961 GCF_000696425.1 Galeopterus variegatus | reverse complement strand
GGAGCCCCAGAATGAGGGCCAGGGAGGAGGGAGAAGGTATGGACAGAGGTGGAGGAGCCTCCCTCAAGGACCAAGGATCCCCTTGGAGGAGGATCAAGGGAATCCTTGAGACAGAAATCAGAAATGCCTGGGGATATAATGTAGGAGGATGTTAAAAAGCAATTGAGCATTGTTATTAGAACCAGTGTCTTGTCTTCATGCCTCCTCTGAGAGTCTGTTGCTCTGACGGCTTCCTGTTAGGGATGCTCTGTGCACCTGTGATACACCTGTGCACATGGGGAGGGGGCCCAGGAGGAGCAGGGATGCAGAAGTCCACGGAGGCTACGGTTCAGGTCAGGAAAATTCCAGAAGAATATGAGTCTCCTTAAGCCCCTCCCCCCACATCACCCCCAAAATATTTGGGAAGATTCTAGATTTCCCACATACAAAAGATAAGGGTCCAGGTGCAATTATCTGGTTATCAAAGGAGAGAGTAAACCAGAAGGTGAAGAGACACGGCAATACTCAAGGTGCCTGTGTTTCATGGAGCTAATCTGACACTAGAATCAATAAGTCACGGCTGTCCATCCAAACTTGCTACTGAGGCTCTCTGTGGGGCCACCGAAGAGCAGTGCCACTGTGCCCCTTCCCCTACTGGCGGATGACTCGGGCGGAGCAGGTGCAGGGGCTCATCACAAGCTACAGTTCAGACAGAGAGGAACTGGCCGCCCTCCGTCCACGGCCCAGCCAGCGCCGGGCACTGGAGATAAGTGCACAGGACCATGTTCCAGCCATCGCGTTGTTTCTAGGTAACGGAATTATCCAAAACCAACCTTCAGAGGCACACTGCTGCGTTCTAGTTCATTGACAAGTTTAGTGAAGATCTGCACAGTCCCTCAGAAGCTGTTTGGAACAAAAAAAGTTGTCAATGGTTTTGTTGTATGAGATACTCGGGAAGTACGGGTTTGATGAACGAAATACT
>NW_007811939.1:0-961 GCF_000696425.1 Galeopterus variegatus | reverse complement strand
GGAGGACAATACATCCAAACTCCATCACCAAGTACTGCCTGGGTGCTTTTAGAACTTTCCAGGAGAATGGAATTCTATTAGTAAATGCATAACAATAGGGCAGCAGTAATTAGCTGCCCTTTATATTTTTCCATATACATAGAATGGGAATTTAAAATTCATATTTTAGTAATTAGTTTTACATTCTTTTAGCTCATCCTCAGAAAATTTAGTTTATTAAATGTGAAAAGTATTAGGTATTGGTTGCTTCCATAATTATTCATAAGCTTTAGTGATTACATTGTATCTCTTTCACATAAAACCATATACAAAAAGAAGAAATGTTGATACAAGCTTCTCTTCTCTTTTTAACATGACCAGCAACATGAAATAACAGCAAATATTGATGCTATTTTTTAAAGTTATCACCTGTTACAAATTTTGAATTAAAACCTATTCCAGTAAGTAATATGACTATGTTATAGCTTCTGTTAAAAAGGAAATTGTTTTATCTAAATTTAATATCATTCCCACTTGCAGTTTACTTACCTCTTTTAAGTATTAGCTAAATATTCAAAGACTTGAGGTAGAGTATAAATTGTCTATGCTTCCTCATAGCATTTGTAAGCTGACAGTCACAAATATATTTTCACAAATGTTAACTGAAACATACCAAAAAATATATGCTTCAAACATAATAGATTTGGAGAGGTTATTGTTCAGCATTGATTTTAAATTGCTGGCAATTTTAGTTCATATTAATGATATTTAAATTTTGACCACCACTGGAAATCTAAGTCTGTATTTTACTCGTCAAGGAAAGAAAGACCACAGTGGTATGTTGGACTTGCAGAGGGAGAGAGCACAGCTAGGGTTGAGCAGTGGGGTGGGGAAGGGGGCAGGGGGAGGGAGGTTGGGGATTAATTGGTTGGGGACACAGAGAATAATCATAATTTGTGGTAAGGGGAATGCTAATAGTATC
>NW_007811938.1:0-961 GCF_000696425.1 Galeopterus variegatus | reverse complement strand
GAGTCAGGCAGAGAAAAAGAAATTCCACACGTTCTCACTCATTGGTGGGAGCTAAAAAAACCAAACAAATTAATTCACCCACAAACACACACAAAAAAAACCCGGGGGTGGGGTGGGGAAGAAGATATAACAACTATACTTTTATGAAGTTGTTACAACAAGCAAATGGAAAGGACATTCTTGGGGGGGAGGGGAGAGAGGGAGGAGGGAGGGAGGTGTCAGTGATGGGCCATAGTAATCATATACATTGTATATTGACACAATAAAAATTTAACGAAAAAAAAAAAAGAACTTATAAGCAATAAACTCAGATGTTTAGCCGAGGAAATTTTCAAGTAAAGTTTGAAAGCACAGCCTGATTTCTCCTTGCTGCTTATGCAAGAGGAAAAATCTAAAATGGAGGAAGGAATTGCTAACCAAGAAGGAGCCAGCACCTGATGACATGGAAAACTCTCAGCTGTCCAGGTAGTGTGCTCTGGAGAGAAGACAAGGGTGTGTCTGGACAACTGTTTGTTACAGAAATTAGTCCTGAGACTCCCAGTCAGGAATAGAGATGGGCTGATCCAGAAAGAATTTGTGGAGAACCCTCCTGTCTAGTAACGAAACCCCAGTAACATCCATAAGAGACCCACAAGGTTTCTGAGAATTTCATATCAGCAGAAACACTGGCAGCTTGGGCTGAAGGGTTAAGTGACGGGATGAAATGAAGGAAGAAGGACTCCGAGGCCAGGCTGGGGATGCAGAGACCAGAGGCAGGGGCGTCACTGCCCTGGGGAACCCAGAGGACAGAGCATCAAGCCACAGAGGATGATTCTCAGGCTCCAGAGTCTAATGAAACTCACCGTATTGGGTTGCAGACTTTTCTGAGACTAGTAATCCCTTTATCCTTTTAATGTCTCTCACTTTGAATGGGAATATTTATCCTATTCTTTTCTCAACATTGTATTTTGAAGGAAGACAA
>NW_007811937.1:0-962 GCF_000696425.1 Galeopterus variegatus | reverse complement strand
CTACTTATCATAATTTCTATATAAGAATATTTAAAATTTCATTTTAAATTTGTTACCATTCTATTTGCAGGAATATATTGCTATGCGGTGAATGCAATCCTGTGTTCACAGATTTTCATTATGCGTGAGATTTTGTATTTGCCATTTCTACATAAACTTAAGCTATTATTTCCCCTACATGTTTATGCAGGTTTTTATTATAAAATGAATAAATCATAAAATATTTTATGTCAAATATATTCATATTTGGCATCATTCATTTTGGTAATGAAGGGATTAACTCTAAAATTATTGTATAAATTTAAAAGAGCTTCTGTAGTGAATTTGATATTGTTTCTTATTACTTTGCATTCTCCCACTTATTATTTATTCAATTGTAATATAATTAGCTAAGTGCTATTACTGAATACATTTGCAAAAGAATGGGATTTAAATCAGTGCTTGATATTGCCTCATTTTAACCCAGTTATCTAAGTATTAACACAGATTTTAAAGTATTTGTTATAAGAACTAGACTGCTGTATGAAATTTTCATACACTAATGATTGGTTAATAGTGACTTAATCATTTGGATATCAAGAGTAAAGCTCGTTGTTAAAGAGTAACCGAAAAACTAATTTTAATATTATTCTGTAGAGATAGAATAGTTATCTGCTGTGTACTGGAAGATGAAGAACCCATGTGATGTTTTCTAATGCAGTTACCCAAGTTTTCAACAGACATAATAGCTACTTTCAGTTATCTTCATCTGGGTTCATTTGCACAAAGCATACTATTTGGAAATGAGCTAAATAGAGAAATCCAGTTGTTAAGATTGGCTGAAAAGCTGTTGGGAAAGAACCACAAAATACTGTAGATGGAAAAATGGATAATTTTTGGTAATTCTCTCAGTTTTATACAAATTTAATAATAAAATAAAATTATGTTTTGTGTATTTTCTTTAAATATCAAACTTTGCGGTC
>NW_007811936.1:0-962 GCF_000696425.1 Galeopterus variegatus | reverse complement strand
CCCACCCCAACTCTCTGGTTTCGTAAGTCTTTCCCTTGGCAGGAAGACGCTGCCCCCTTCTGGCTTAAACAGACAGGCACGTCCAAGACAAACATTCAGACCAATATGAACTTCATTAAATTTGAACAATGGGTTCACAGAAGACCAGAAGGCAAATTAGGGCAAACGGACGGATGGAAGTGAAGATTTTGCGATACCCTCTTCACTTAATGAGAGTCACATAGTCCCTCTGGCACAACAATAGCGTCAGCCACGGGTTACGCAACCCAGGATGTTATTGGGTACAGACTGTCCTTTACAGAAGAGATTATAAAAGCATCCCTGGGTTCAGAAGAGACAATACTCCAATAACTAATGCATGGTCTCGGTCTCCAGAGTTGACCCATGTCCTCAAATGCAGGGCAACAGCAGGAAGCCCCCAGACCCCCAGCAGGGGGGTCCTGGGGCTGGAGGGCAGAGCTGGGCCCGCACTAGCTTGGGTTCTGTGCTCTTTCACCCGGTTTCAAAACCTCCTTCACCTGTGTCTTTCCTCATGCAAATGAGCTCAACAGGAAAAGCTGGCACCTGCTGGAGATTTCACAAGCACAGAAGCTGTCCCATTCCAGGTCTCCCTTGGTGAGAAAATGCATGTGAGATACCGACTTCTGGAAGATTCTCCAAACTTCTTTTCTTCCCCATTCTGTACCTCTAAAGGCTGAGACTCTTCTGTGTTCTGAGTTGTCTCTCATCATTTGAAGGGTGGGTTGCGAGGAGTGAAAGGACAGAAAATGTCTTAAGGCTTCCATGTGACTTATGACACTGATTTTTTTCTCAAGGTTGAACCAAGGCCAGAAAATGTTTGCAAGAAAATTTCCTCTAGGTCCCACCCCCAAGGGACCAGATGACACCTGGTGTGGGTGAGCATGTTAAAGAGCCCATGGGAGAGGATCATGGAGGTCAGATGGGGGAGGAATATGGGGTCT
>NW_007811935.1:0-962 GCF_000696425.1 Galeopterus variegatus | reverse complement strand
ATAAAACCTAGAAGGACCAGAAGTCCCCCAGGGTACCAAGTCAGAAAGAGGGTAGGGCTGGGGGCCTTGGCCAAGCCCTCCCAGAACTCACAAACATTCCAGCAATGCCCACTGAGCTGCCACAGGAAGCACCCCAGGCTCTCCTGAGCTGGGGCAGTGGGGGCCACAGGCTTCAGCTGCACCCCCCCCAACACTTACAACTAGCTCAGTGATGACCACCACTGGTGGTGGGGGGTGAGGGCTATAGCCACACCTCCCTGACATCTGCACCCAGTCCAGCAATGACCAAGCCACTGCTGGAAGCCCCCTGGTCTCCCCTGCAGGAAGCAGGGGGTTGGCACAGGCATCAACCCTGCCCCTCCTCGTTCCTCCTTCTCCCATCCTATTTCCATTTCCCTTCCCCTCTCCCCATCTCCCCAAATGCTCCACAACAGCATCATAAAATGTGAAAAAAAGAAAAAAAATTATAAATAAACTTAAAATAAAAAAAACAAAAAAAGAAAAAATTTTTGAAAATTTAGGGCTGGCCCGGTGGCGCACTGCTACAGTGCGCTGCTTGGGAGTGTAGCGGCGCTCCCGCCGAGGGTTCGGATCCCATATACAGACCGGTTCCCGCTCACTGGCTGAGTGAGGTGCGGGTGCAGCACCGAGGGTTGCGATCCCGTTGCCGGTAACGAAAAAAGACAAAAAGGAAAAAAAAAAAATTAAGTTATTTCTTTCAAATACTTCCTCTGTTCTTCTCTTTGTTATATTTCTGGTATTCTCATTATGCATGTTTTGCATCTTTTTATATCATCTCATAGTTCTTGGATATTCTGTTCTGGTTTTAGTAAGAGTAGCAGTAGTAGTATTTTTTTTTTCTCTCTGTCTTTCACTTTGACAAGTTTCTGTCTTCAATCTCGCTTAATCTTTTCTTGGCTGTGTTGAGTTTACTGCTGACTTCATTAAAGATATTTTTATTA
>NW_007811934.1:0-962 GCF_000696425.1 Galeopterus variegatus | reverse complement strand
AAAATGCAATTATTTATTAGTGATTAGGTTATTCATGAGAATTGGCATACATAGCTTAATACATAATGAAAATAGAATGGGCTCAAACACGGACTATTAAGAAAATAACCGAAGTGTTCAAGTAAGTTAGGAAAATCACAGCTAATCAGCCTCACTTAGCATATAGTACCACCCGTTTAGTCACCCAACAGGAATCTTTAACAAATAGTGCAAATATAATCAATGTTTCTGGTGGCAATGTGAGAATTCTTAACACAGCA
Organism: Galeopterus variegatus; assembly: GCF_000696425.1. Taxonomy (NCBI): domain Eukaryota; kingdom Metazoa; phylum Chordata; class Mammalia; order Dermoptera; family Cynocephalidae; genus Galeopterus; species Galeopterus variegatus. The sequence goes on along the minus strand of NW_007811934.1, from coordinate 702 downwards.
TAGTGGCTGTACATGTTTCTTTCCTCTCTTTTGCTAAATTGCATTAAAATAACAATAAGAAAATAATAATGAGGGCATAAATTCACAAGGACAAAGAGAAAAGGAGTAGAAATAACAGAAAATAAGTGATTTTAACAATTTGCAAAATGTAAATAAGATGGAAGAATGACAACTGGCTTGGTTAGAGGAAGTCATAACTTGGGTTATTACAGAAGGTGATACCAATAGAAGAAAATCTATTTTTCCCATAGAACCCTCCAAATGCTCAGGTACTAGAGATCCAATCTACCTCAGGAGCAGTAAGTCAGGAGCTAAGTTGAAAATATAAAGATTGGTTGAAAATATGGGCAGAGAGTGATTAGACCAGATGCCTATTCCTTCTGTCAGAGGAGACTGGAATAATTGAGCAAAAAGAATTTGGGACTTTGGTGATATCAGAGAGGGTTTACAAGAAGGCATGAGAGAAGAAGAGACAGGTATTGAAAATAAAGACGAAGGGAAATCTATATAGCAGACAACTGGGCTCTCAGATTTCTTCTTCCACCCACTTCTAGGATGGAATTATCTAGGACTATAGGTCCTCTTAACTAGGGAACAGCATCAGAGCACTAGAGAAACTAAACCACATCACAGAAAGGGAATTCTACATATTAACAAATATATTTTATTCCCAGAAAAAAAAAAAAAAACACCTAGAAGCTA
>NW_007811933.1:0-962 GCF_000696425.1 Galeopterus variegatus | reverse complement strand
CTTTAACTTCCATCCACCAAAAAAAAGAAGGCATCATGAATTTTCTTTTAAGCCAATAAATGTTGACTAAAAGTGAAAGAATTTCCATTTATGCATGGAATGGCTCCATCAAAGAAAAACCAGCCCAAAAACATGAAAAGAAAAAGTCAAGAATCAGGAAAAACAAACAACAGGCTTAAAAATATATTTTAAGAGTTTGTTTGTTTATTTTTTCAATAACATGAGTTTAAATTTAAAAGGGAAAAAAGTAGATGTAAGATATATGAAATAGGATAGTTCCTCAAGAAAAAGGACACTTTACTCTTTGAAATGGGAAGGAATTATGACAAAAGAGTAGCACACAGTATATAGGTGGGAGTAAAAGGGAGGGTTTTTACTTTTTCCCATGTGTCTTTAGCTACAACCCTTGGATGGCCCTCTGAGGGAGAAACTACTTTACCAATACCTTTAAGATGCTGCCTCCCTGACTAGCTAGGCTCTTAACTGCAGTGCCTTCCCCTATCTGTTCAATCCTTACTCACCTGGGCACCATTCTCCCACCATGTCCGTCAAAACCATCCGGGGTTCTTTCCCTTGCTCCAATAAGGAAATTACACCAGGCTTGAGAACAGAAAGTCCTGTTTATAAGAAAAGAAATAGGACATAGTTATGTTACTCCTGAATTCAAACTCAATCCCTTAGTCCTCAAGAAAACATGCAACTACAAACAGGACAAGAGCAAGGTGTAAAGGTCTGAAGCATGGAGAAGATGAAGGGACCAAAAAGAGCTGCCCTTCTTAGTGCCATCTTTGTGCTACAAAGCACAAAATAATTCCCCAGGAAGTAGGTAAGAAATGCACCCAGACAATTGAAAGGTATACCCAAAATTCATGAGTCATTTGGGGACAGACATCATCACCTGCTAAGACCAGGCTGATGTAGTTCTCCATCATTACATCTCTACATAAATCCCTCTGAGCAGG
>NW_007811932.1:0-962 GCF_000696425.1 Galeopterus variegatus | reverse complement strand
ATATCTGACAAGGGATTAATATCAAGAATATACAAAAAGCTCAAACAACTTTACAGCAAAACCAAAATAAAACAAAACAAATAATCCAATTAAAAAATGGGCAAAGGAGCTGAATAGATATTTCTCAAAGCAAGACATATAAATGGCCAAGAGATATGAAAAAATGCTCAAAATCACTAATCATCAGGGAAATGCAAATCAAAACCACTTGGAGATATCATCTCACCCCAATCAGACTGGCTCTTATAACAAAGACAGAGAATAGCAAATGCTGGCAAGGACATGGAGAAAGTGGAACCCTTCTGCACTGTTGGTGAGACTTTAAATTAGTGCAACCATAATGGATACCAGTAAGGAGGTTCTTCAAACAACTACAAATAGAACTACCATATGATCCAGCAATCCCACTCGTGGGGATATATCCAGAAGATTGGAAATCATACCTGCACTTCCAAGTTTATTGCTCCTCTATTTGCAATAGCCAGGTGAGGGAGCCAACTTAAATATCCATCAGTGGATGACTGGATAAAGAAATCATGGTATATATATATATATATATATATACACACACACACACACAATGGAATACTATGCAGCCATAAAAAGGAATGAAATTCTACCATTTGCAGCAATGTGGCTGAGCCTTGAGAAAATTATCCTAAGTGAAACAACCCATGTACAGAAAAAGAAATCCCACATGTCCTCTCTAATAATGGGAGCTGAATCCATATATAAACAAATAAGCAAAAAAAGAGAGACAGAGGAGAGAAAGAAAGAAAGAAACAACACTCACAGTAATACACTGAACTTCTAGGAAGAAAGAAAAGAACCATGGTTACTAGAGGTAGAAAAGGGAGGGGAGGGAGAGTGAGAGGGGGCTTATGAGGAATTGGTTAATGGAAGAAAGAACAATTGTGTATTGTAATGATGAATAAGCTAAGTATAATGATCTAACCATCACA
>NW_007811931.1:0-962 GCF_000696425.1 Galeopterus variegatus | reverse complement strand
TGGAGTTTTTCCCCATTTTCTTCTAGTAGTTTTATAGTTTCAGGTCTTATACTTAAGTCTTTAATCCATTTTGAGTTGATATTTTGTATATGGTGTGAGATAAGGCTCTAACTTCATTCTTCTGCATGTGGATATTCAGTTTTACTAATACCATTTATTGAAGAGACCGTCTTTCCCCAATTGGTGTTCTTGGCACCTCTGTTGAAAATCAGCTGGCTGTAAATGAGTGGATTATTTCTGAGCTCTCTATTCTGTTCCATTGGGCCATGTGCCTGTTTTTATGCCAGTACCATGATGTTTTGATTACTATAACTTTGTATACTTTGAAGCCGGGGAGTGTAATGCTGCTAGTTTTGTTCTTTTTGCTCAAGATTGCTTTGTCTATTCAGGGTCTTTTGTGACTCCATACAAGCTTTAGGATTTTTTTTTCTATTTCTGTGAAAAATGTTATTAACATTTTGACAGGGATTGTACTAAATTTGTAGACAACTTTGGGTAATATGGATATCTTAACAATATTAATTCTCCTAATCCATAAACAGGGAATATCTTTTCATTTATTTGTGCCTTCTTCAATTTCTTTCATCAATGTTTATATTTTGTTGTGTACAGATCTTTTACCTCCTTGGTTAAATTTATTCCTGTGTATTTTATTTATATTTGTAGTTATTGTGAGTGGAATTGTTTTCTTCATTTCTTTTTGATAGCTTGTTATTAGTCACACTACTGATTTTTGTATGTTGATTTTGTATCTTGCAACTGTACTGAATATATTTATTAGTTCTAACAGTGATTCGGTAGAGTCTTAGGGTTTTCTATATATAAGATCATGTTGTCTGCAAATAAGAAAAACTTAACATCTTCCTTTCCAATTTGGATGCCTTTGTTGTTGTTGTTGTTCCCTGATTGCTCTGGCTAGCACTTCCAGTACTATGTTGAATAGAAGTGGTGAGAATCGGCAT
>NW_007811930.1:0-962 GCF_000696425.1 Galeopterus variegatus | reverse complement strand
ATCTAGACAAAGAATTAGCACAGAAATATGGGACTTAAATGATACTTTAGACCAAATGGACTTGACAGACATATACAGAACATTTCAAACAATGACAGAATATACATTCTTCTCATCAGCACATGCAAGCATCATTCTCCAGGATAGACAACATGTTAGGCCACAAATTAAGTCTCAACAAATTTAGAAATATTGAAATTATTTCAAGTATATTTTCAGACCACAGTGAAATAACATTAGAAATTAACAACAAACAAAATTTTGGAAAATATATAAATTAATGGAAATTAAACAACATGCTCCTGAATGAACAATGGTTCAAAGAAGAAATAAAGCAGGAAATCAAAAAATTCCTTGAAATGAATGAAAATACAATCATAACTTATCAAACCTATGAGATACTGGAAAAGCACTACAAGAGGGAAGTTTACTGCAATAAATGCTTACATCAAAAGAATAGAAAGACTTTAAATAAACAACCAAATATTAAACCTCAAATAACTAGAAAAGCAAGAAAAGTCCAATCTCAAAATTAGTAGATAGAAAAAATAATTAAGACCAGAGGAGAACTAAATTAAATAGAGACCAAAAATATAATACAAATGATCAATGAACCAGAAAGTTGTGTTTTTTTGAGAAGTAAAGGAAACAGACAAGCCATTAGCAAGACTAACTAAAAAAGAAGAGAAATGACCCAAATAACAAACATCAGAAATGAAAAAGGAGATCTTAAAACTAATACTAAAGAAATAAAAAGAATCATTAGAAACTATTATGAATAAATATATGCTAACAGATTTGAAAATTTGGAGGAAATAGGTAAATATCTGGACACGTACTAACTATCAAGTCTGGACTAAGAAGAAAACAGAAAACCTGAACAAACCAATAACGAGCAATAAGATTGAAGCAGTAATCAGCAGTCCAATCACAAAGAAAAGCCCAGGACCAGACAGTTTTAC
>NW_007811929.1:0-962 GCF_000696425.1 Galeopterus variegatus | reverse complement strand
CTGGGCTTTGTGTAATCTGCTCTGACAAATGGACCCCCATTTACTAACCTGAATGTATAAAGATGTTCTTATCAGCACATATCTTTGCCTGGGTTTACTAATCAAACAGGATGACATTTGTCTTTGCTAGAGGTTTTTAAGTTGTGAACCCAGCCAAAACCAGAAAAACCGTTCTGTATATAATTTTTAGGCAAATGAGGCCAACTTAATATTGACAAAAAAAAAAAAAGTACATAAAAAAGAGGTGATATTTAAAAAGCTATGGATGTAAAGATGTAGTTGTGGTTAGAAAGGCTAAAGGAAAGAAAATATTTTTATGTGAAAAGGCATCTGGTACAATGTATTTTTGTCCTAGAGTAAAATAACTGGCTATTTACGAAGTAGGAAGTATAGAACAAAAACAGAAAGTCTGAGTAAGTCATGATAACGGTTCGTATGGGTTAATTTGTAAAAGAAATTCTAAAAAATTGGCTAAAATTAAAAACAAATTATGTATAAGTTTTTCTAAAAATTAATATCAAAATTATTCTGATACAGAGTTAAAGTTTGTTCTCCTACCAGATTTCCTGAAAACACTTAACTGCTCTTAATAAAAAATTGTAAACAGTGTCTTTATTTTTTACATAACTGGCTGGGAAAACTTATTTCATGTTTTATCATAATTTCTTGTGCTTTCTGCCTTTAAAATCCTTTTGTCACTTTGATTTTATTTTTGTAGTAATTTGTGATCTTATTTAGCTAAGTGTTTTAAGCCTTTGTTATTTGACAGACTTTCCAAAACTAAATTCTGAAAGCTCAACCTTTTGACTTAAACTAACTTTGAGGGGTTCCAAGGGCTCTGGAGCTTCTCAAAGAATATATATACCAAATTTTTGGCTGAGTAATCATAAATATCAGTAATATATATATATATATGAGATGTATCAAAACCAATTGGCTTATTTGATAAATTAGATGATATG
>NW_007811928.1:0-962 GCF_000696425.1 Galeopterus variegatus | reverse complement strand
AAAGACAAAAAAAAAAAAAAAGAAAGAATCAGGGGGCCTCTTATAAAACCTAAGAGTAAGGCTTTAGGAGAGACTAGAGCCCAAAACACAAAACTGACAGGAACCAAGGCCAACTTTCTGTGTCTGTCTTTTCCTGTTCCTTACAGACCAGCTTTCTCCAGTCCAACAAGGTTCCCCCAGCCCCAGGTGCACATCACTTCCCGGTCCAAGATTCTTACTGACTGACTAATGTGCTTGATTCATCCTTTCGGAAGACCAATTTTATTGTCCCAACTTGGGTCAGTTGTTTATCCCTGGGGAAGGTGATGGGAAGAAGTTATCAGTACATAGTGCCTATTAGTGAAGCATGGTTCTCTGTGATTGGAGATTGTAGGGTTGAGCACAAAAATAAATAAAAACCTAAGGTAGCAAAAATACTGATTTCCAAAAATTAATAAGAGAACTATACATATATCAGAATTTTTCAAGCCCCTCCTGTAGGTGATTTAGATACATTATCTCATACAGTTCTCATCCTTGTACCTCAGAATATATGATCCTCTCCCCTCCCTCAATCTTATAAATAAGGAAGTAAGGCCCAGGGAGGTTAAGTAGCTTCCCTAGAGTTGTCATGTTAAGACATTGTAGTTGATTTTCTTTGGTTTCGTATTACCTTTTTTGGAATAGGTAATACATATTCACATGGTTCAAAATGCAAAAGGTATAGGGCCGGCCCGGTGGCGCACTTGGTAGAGTGCGGTGCTTGGGAGCGCAGCGGCGCTCCTGCCGAGGGTTCGGATCCCATATAGAGACTGGTCCACTCACTGGTTGAGCACGGTGCGGGTGCGACACCGAGGGTTGCGATCCCGTTGCCGGTCGAGGTACGGGCGCAACACTGAGGGTTGCGATCCCGTTACCGGTCACGAAAAAAGACAAAAAGGAAAAAAAAAAAATGCAAAAGGTATAAAAGAGTAAGTATTCAA
>NW_007811927.1:0-962 GCF_000696425.1 Galeopterus variegatus | reverse complement strand
GCCTGGGGGCTTGGCACTTGGAATGCACACAGGAGCTCCTATACAAAGCAAAGGAGGCCTTAATGAGGAGGGGCTTTTCCCCCTGCCTGGTCTCCTGTGGGCTTACGTCCACCCTCACCGCAGACAGACAGACCTGCTTCCTGCTCTCACACACAGCCTGTGCTTTACCCAGATATTCCCCTAGAAATTGCCGGCACTCTCAGGTATAGTTTTTATCTGGAAAGAACAAGATTAAACAGAGCCGACTCATTTTAAGAGCTGTTTAGAAGAGAACCTTGTGTATATTAATTGCTCATTTTGCAGAAATTGGAAGCAGGAAATCACTGACATCACCTGGTGTTCGGGAGAGTGAAGCCTGGTAACACACGAGCCTCTCTCTGACTCCAGCCTGGCATGGCTTTTGTTCATCTTTGAAATACTGGCTGCTCAGTACATGTTTAATAGATAAGCGAATGAATGAAGTATGACTAAATGAATTAAGAGATGAAGCTCTCAGCCCCACCTTTCACTTTTCCAGAGCTTCCCCAGGTGGACTTCTTGGCCGCTCTCTTCCCCTCAGGCTTTATCAGATAAAAACGCCACAAGTTGAATCTTTGTCCACAAAACTCAGGTATACTGGAAAAGCACCTGGCCTTGCTTTCAACTAACTCCATTTTCACCAAGCCCCCATTTTTGTAGGTAGAGTTGGGGACATAGAGCTCTGGGGGGCTGATTATATGGGGCCTGTGGGGCTTGGTCGACCAAGTTTTAAGTGTGAAAAGAAGCCATTGCAGAGTTTGATACTGACATGTGGCATGGTTTGAGTTACTTAAAACCAACTTAATTGAGATATCTTTGCATAAAATAAGATGCATGGATCCTAAAAGTATAGTTTAAGGAGATTTGACAAATGGACACACTCGTGTAACCACTATTTCAGTCAAGATAAAGAGATGTCCCTCACTCTGGAATATTACCTTCCA
>NW_007811926.1:0-962 GCF_000696425.1 Galeopterus variegatus | reverse complement strand
GCTTTCTTTTGCATTAGTGAACAATTTCTAGTATAATATTTAAATTCCTTTAATTTTTTTTGCTGTATTTTAAACATTTATTCTATTAGTGGATACTCTAGTGCTTGCCAAATACTTATTAACTTATCAGAATCTACTTCAGAATCATACTAACTTAGTTTCGGTGGAATATGGAGAGGTTATCTATATAGCTCTATTCTCACTTTGCCCTTTTGTGCTGTTATTGTTATACATGTTATGTCTAAAGTGTTACAAATACAACAGGATGTTGTTATGATTATTTTATACAATATTATGTTTTTAAAAGAAGCTGAGAGGAGAAAGGAGACCCAGTATATATATATTTAAAGAGTTTTTTATATTAACCTTCTTATTTGCCATTTCTGGCTCTCTTTGTTTCTGTTGCTTTGAGTTACCATTCAGAGTCATTTTATTACTCCAATACAGCTTTGTTCCCACCCATCTCCTCTGTGCTATTATTGATAAATAAATTGCTATATGACATAGGCCCAACATTTTTAAATCAGTTAGGAGAAGAAAGGAGAAGAAATACGCTATTTGCTTTTTTTTATAATTACATAATTACCTTTACCATGTTCTTTGATTTTTTGTGTGTGGATAAATATTACCTTCTTGTGTAACTTCCCTTCAGCCTGAAGGACTTCTTTTAGTATGTTTTGTAAGGAAAGTCTGCTAGCAATGAATATTATCAGTTTTTGTTTATCTGGAAATATCTCATGTCACTTTCCTTTTTTTCTAACTTTATTGGGGTATACTTGACAAATAAAAATTGTATCTAATTAAAGTCTACAATGTGATGTTTTGATATGTGTATACATTGTAAAATGATTACCACAATAAAGCTAATTCACATATCTATCACCCTGCATAATTATAATTTTGTGTGTGTGGTGAGAACATTGAAGGTCAACTATCTTAGCAAATTTCAAGTATACAATGTA
>NW_007811925.1:0-962 GCF_000696425.1 Galeopterus variegatus | reverse complement strand
GCACCTCGCTCAGCCAGTGAGCAGCCGGTCTGTATGTGGGATCCGAACCCACGGCGGGAGCGCCACCATGCTCCCAAGCAGCGCACTGTAGCAGTGCACCACCGGACCGGCCCCCTTCTCTCCTTCTGATATACAAATACACTTAGGTTATGCTTTTGAATTGCCCCATAGTTCTTGGATTTTCTGGGCGGTTTTGTCTTTGTTTTTTACCTGTTTTCCCTTTTCAAGTCTATTTGAGAATTATTGTTGTCATATTTTCAAGCTCATCAATTCTTTTCTCAGTCATGTCCATTCTACTGAGGAGCCTAGTGTCCTTAGCATATTAATCATAATTGTTTTAAATTCCATGTCTGATAATTACAAAGTTTTTGTCATGTCTGAATCTGAATCTTAGCTTGCTTTGTGACTTCAGACTTTTTTTTTTTCCCTTGCTTTTTGGCATGTCTTATAAATTTTCAGTGAGATCCAAACATGCTGTATTAGGTAATAGGTACTGAGGTGTAAAAATTTAGCACAGTGGTGTGTATTTTAATTTGGATAGAAATTAAGTTTAATGCTTGCTGTAGCTGTAAATTCTAGAGGTTTCAATTTCCTTTTCTGTCATTGTGGTTTTTTTCCTTTTTGTTTTTTTCTCCCTGGCTTTGGGCTTCTCTAAGCACTTCTTCTAAGACAGTCTGCATGTTCCTGCCCCTTGAGCAGTACTTCACTTTTTTTATGCAAGAGCCCTTTTTTATGGTGGTCAGGTATAGAGGAGGGAACACTGTCTATAATCTTGTTATTAAACCTCAGTCTTTTATTTGGCCTCTATCTCTGGACTATGACACTACACGTGTTTGTTCCCACAGCCCCACCCCACTCCCATTGAAGCAAAAGTGCTAGGGAGTGCTGCAGCGGGAGCATTGTTCTCCCACAGCTGAGATAAGGCTCAGGCACAATCAGTTCCCCCGAGACTACACCTTTGT
>NW_007811924.1:0-962 GCF_000696425.1 Galeopterus variegatus | reverse complement strand
GCTTAATCATTTTTAGTGCTAAATAATATTCCAATTTTTGGATGTATGACAGCTGTTTTTGTTTGGTTTGGTTTTTATATTTTCATCTACCTAATGACATATTGGCAATTATAAATAAAGTTGCTATAAATATTCATGTACGGGTTTTTGTGCAGACATAAGTTTCAGCTCATTTGGGTAAATACCAAGGTGTGCGATTGCTAGATTATATGATAAGAGTACTTAGTACAATTTACCAGTGTGCCCATGTGAGCCTGGTGCTTCTTGTTTTAGAAGGCTATTAATTACTGATACAATTTATTTAATAAATATAGACCTATTCAGATTATCTATTTTTGTGTATGTAAGTTGTGGCCAATTGTGTTTTTAATGAAATTAGTCCATTTCATGTAATTTATCAAATTTTTGTGTACAGAGCTGTTTGTAGTATTCCTTTATGTTTTTCTAATGCCCATAGGATCTGTGATTTTCCCTCTTCCATTTCTGATATCAGTAATTTGTGACTTCTCCCTCTTCTCTTAGATGGCATGTCTACATGCTTATCAATATTATTGATCATTTCAAAGAAACAGCTTTTAGTTTGGTTTTACTGATTGTCTCTATTGACTTCTTATTTTTAGTTTCATTGTTTCTACCATAATTTTTATTATTTCCTCTTTTATGGTTATTTTGAATTAATTTGATTTTTATTCTGTAGTTTCCCAAGGTGGAAAATTAGATTATTAATTTTAAATCCTTCTTCTTTTTATGTATTCAATGCTGTAAATTTTCCCCTATGCACTGCTTTGTTGTATTTTACAAATGTTGATAAGTTGTATTTTCATTTTTATTTAGTTCAGAATAGTCTTTTCTTAAAATTTCTACTAAGTTTTTTTTTTACCTTTGTGGTATTTAGAATATTTAAATATTTAAATATTCGGAGATCTTTCATCTATTTTTCTGTTATTGATTTCTAGTTTAAT
>NW_007811923.1:0-962 GCF_000696425.1 Galeopterus variegatus | reverse complement strand
TGAAACTGCTCCATTTTAGTAACTTAGAATGCTTTCTGTTTTCCTAACTGAGCCCTGAACCTTTAGTTCAGTTGTTATTTGCTCTATTAAAATTACTTAAATTCTCCTGATCAGAATCGATCTTGGCTGCTCCCACCTTTGCGTTACCCTGATGTGTCATAACACGTGGATTAAACTGCATCCTAATCACTTTCTTTTTCGCAGGGGCTCCTTCATGGGCTGAGCCGCCTTCATCTGTCACCTCCATTCTTAGCATGTGCCTAGAATGTAGCAGACAATAATATATATTGGGTGAATGAGCATATTGGTGAATGAGAATAATACATATTGATCACCAAAATCATTTGGCACAGAACACCCTGAGAAAATTGGTTGGAAGTCTCCACACAGCTTTGTAAAGATTTTGACCCCTGATGTGAAGCAAAGGCCATGAACTTGAATGCCAGCAGGGCCTGGCAGGTACATGAATGAAGCAGGCAGGCAGAGAGGGTGACAGAGAGTGAGGTGGACTGTGCTGTCTGCCCTGTCTAAGAAGGCCACCCTGTACACGGCTCAAATAATTCATAGTGTCAGTGAGTGAGAATGTGGCTCAGTGTTCCAAGAACTCTTGATTTTTTTTTAAGGAGAAGTCAGAATCTTTATTTTTATCTCCTGATTTTTAAATGTTGCAAAGTAATTTAAAAATTTTGAAAACTCTTGTGTGGACAAACATTCTGCAAGCCAAACCAAATACAACCAAAGACTGGATTCAGCTGGGACCACTAACTTGTGTCCTCTGATTTAGAACTGCCTGGCAAGGATCCACAGATACTTCATTAATCCAGACTTTAATAGCTAGAGATGTCATCCTAAAAATATAATTTGTGAAAGAGACATATAAGTTTGTTAACTGGTTAGACTCTTTTACATAACAAAATAAACGAAAATCTTATGGGATAATATGGCAAACCGTACTTGAAACT
>NW_007811922.1:0-962 GCF_000696425.1 Galeopterus variegatus | reverse complement strand
GAGTAAAAAAAGGTGGGAAGATGCAATTTCAGAATGACTATCACATTTAAGTTTAAGGGAGAGAATAGTTTTAAAAAATTGCAAAGAACTCGATTTGAAACAGGAGTGGAGAACCAAGGAACTGTGGTGCCTTATAGGTTGCCTGCATTGACATCAGATTCATCTAGAACCTGGAATGATGACAGAACTAGAGAAGAAGGGAAGATAATAAATACGAGTCAGGTGCCCAGATCTGTCATATATACAAGTAGGAACTAGAAAGTCAATAACAACACAAGGGAAAGAGTGGGAGCTCCAGGCAGATGGTATAACTACCAATGGGGGTGTTTCTATACAAAGATGAGAGGGTCATAATCTGAAGACAGTGACGTAGAGCAAGGAAAATGTGACGTGTGTCTCTCCCCTCACCATCTGTGCTGCGAGGCAATGAGCCACCTACGAGTAGGAGACAGAAACAGGCAGGTAGAGGGAGTGTGCTGGGAAAAGGTGGAAAATCAGTGATCATTTACAAAGATGGGGATCCCAGAGGGTAACATGAGAAGGGCTGATGGATTTGTGAGTAACAGGGGGACAATTAGGTGAATTTTGGGATAAGAAACAGAACTGAACTGGAGTGAGAATAGAAGGAAGGACACATGACCAGAGGGGCTTGTGTTTCTGAGAGTGGCAAAGGATGGCAGTCAGTGACAGGCATGGTTGGATGAACTGGCCCCAAGCTGCCACCTGGATTTCTGCCGTCAGATGTCTTCCATGCTGCCAGAGGCATTAGGATCTGGTGGTGTCTAAAACAGGATGACATTTGTTATTTATGTCCTGTTCACTGGTCCGTAGCCTTCACAAAGCAATTGTTTCAGTTAAGTCCATTTCAGTAAAGTCCAGTCCAAAAGAAGAGAAGTGCAACTGGGCCAACATGAGGTTGGAAAGAATTCCCAGCATTGGCAGCACTCGGGCTCTGGTAGAGA
>NW_007811921.1:0-962 GCF_000696425.1 Galeopterus variegatus | reverse complement strand
GGTGATCGATTTTATGCATGAACTTGGCTGGGCCATGATGCCCAGATATTTGGTCAAACCTTATTCTGGATGTTTCTGTGAGGGTATTTTTGCATGAAATTAACATTTAAATTGGTGGACTTGGGAGTAAAACAGATTGCCCCCCATAACGTGGGTGGGCCTAATCCAATCGGTTGAAGGCATTAACAGAAAAAGACTGACCTTTCCTAGAAAGAAGGAATTCTGCTAGCAGACAGCTTGAATCCACACTTGAATCGCAACATCGGCTTTTCCCTGAGTCTCCAGTCTGCCGGCCTACCCTGCAGATTTTGGACTTAGGTTCCAAAATCATGTAAACTAATTCCTTAAAATAAATCTCTCTCTATATATACACATCCTATTGGTTCTGTTTTTCTTCAGAACCCTAATTAATATAGAAACTCAGTCAAATTTGAATTTCAGAAAAGCAATTAATAATTTTTTAGTGTAAGTATGACCTAAATATTGCACAGGAAATTCTTACACTAAAAAAGTTATTTGTTGCTTATCTGAAAATTAATTTTAACCAGGTATCTTGTATCTTACATGGCAACCTTATCCTAAAAGCAGTAAACACTAGAGAGATGAAACACTATGTGCCTATTTCATTTCTGTGAAAAAGACAGCAGAAAAAAATTGCACTATTGAGCAAAGTGAGTTTCTTGAAAGAGCTGATACTCATCCTCATCAGGTGGTTCCTAGGGAAACACTTTTCTGAAATTAATAACAGCTGCTTTAGGTCAGAGACATGTTGAGGTTAATTCTCCAGATGAAACAGATAAGAATGATGGAAGTTGCATAGGCCTAAGCAGTTTCACAGCAGTGCACATGGCAATGGCTGCCAGACCCTAGGACCAAAGACTCCTGCTCACCAGATTTTAAGGAATCGATGCCGTTAGACAGACTCACATTCAGTCCACCCTTGGTGCTCAAAAGGGAACAAC